>NW_007735758.1:7289-17195 GCF_000696425.1 Galeopterus variegatus | reverse complement strand
GTAATTCACCAACAGTAGACATGCACTACAAGAAAAGCTAAAGACTATTTCAGTCTGAAAGATGACCACCCTGAGGAGCAGCAAGAAGTATTTGTTTTTTTTTTTTTTTTTTTTTCCGTGTCCGGCAACGGATCGCAACCCTCAGTGTTGCCCCCGTATCGGACCGGGGACCGGCAACGGGACCGCAACCCTCGGCGTCGCCCCCGTGCCTCGCTCAGCCAGTGAGCGGGAACCGGTCTGTACGTGGGATCCGAACCCTCGGGCGGGAGCGCCGCCACGCTTCCCAAGCGGCGCACTATCCAGTGCGCCACCGGGCCGGCCCAGAAGTATTTGAAGGTACATAATTCATTTGTGAAGTAAATTCACAGACAATCTGAGAATACTTAAGTGTCATAAAGGTGGTGTATAAACCACTTGCATCCTTAGAATGAAGTCTAAAGGACAGACTTAACATGACACTAATACAACAACTATATAAGAGATAGGCAGTATTAAAAGATGTAACTTGAACCAAATAAATTGTCAAAAAGTAGGGAGGTATGATGCCAAAGCATAGAGTTGGCTTTGTTTTTTTCTTTCTCTTAGATATCAAAGTTGTTATTAGTCTAAAACAATCTGTTATAACTATAACATGTTTTTTGTAAGCCTCATGTTTACTGTAACACAAAAATGTGTAAGAGACATTCTAAAAGTAAATAGCAAGAAAGCAAAATGTAAAGCTAGAGAAAACCATTCAACCACAAAGGAAGGCAGTGAGACCAGAAAAAAGGACCAAAAAACAACCAGAAAAAAATGGCCAAAATGATAGTAACAAGCCACTATATATCGATAATAACTCTAAATGTAAAGAGAGTAAATGCCCCAGTTAAAAGAACAGCTTGGCTGAATGATTATAAGCAAGAACCAAAAATATGCTGCCCACAAGAAACTTAACCCATAAAGACACACACCAGCTGAAAGTGAAGGGATGTGAAAAAATATTTCATCCAAATGGAAACCAAAAAAGAGCAGGAGTAGCTATACTTATATCAGATAAAATAGACTTCAAGCTGAAGAAAGTAAAAAAAAAGAAAAAGACAAAGAAGGTCATTATATAATGATAAAGGGATCAATTCAACAAGAGGATATAACAATTCTAAATATATATGCACCCAGCTCTGGAACACCCAGTTATATTAAGCAATTACTATTGGACTAACAGGAGAGATTGACTCCAACACAATAATAGTTGGGGATTTTAATACCCCACTTTCAGCAAAGCACAGGTCATCCAGACAGAAGATTAACCAGGAAACAGAATTAATCTCTGCTATAGTCTGACTTGACCTAATTGACATTTATAGAACATTTAATCCAACAGCTGCAGAATACACATTATTCTCAGCAACATACGGAACATTCTCTAGAATAAACCATATGTTAGGACATAAAACAAGCCTCAACATATTTTAAAAAATCAAAATCATATCAACTACCTTATTCAACCACAACAGAATAAAACTAGAAATCAGCAACAAAAGGGATACTAGAAACTGTACAAATACATGGAAATTAAATAGTATGCTGCTAAACAATGAATGGGTCAAAGAGGAAATTAAGAAGGAAATTTAAAAGTTCCTGGAGACAAATGAAAGTGAAAATACAACATACCAGAACCAATAGGATACGGTGAAAGCAGTTCTAAGAAGGAATTTTATAGCAATAAATGCCTACATCAGAAAAGAAAGACTTCAAATAAACAACCTAACATTACACCTCAGCTTGGAAAAACAAGAACAAACCAAACCCCAGATCGGTAGAAGAGAAATAACAAAGATCAGAGCAGAAATAAATGAATAAGAAATTTTTTTTAAATACAAAATATTGAAACAGTTTTTTGAAAAGATAAACAAAATCAATAAGTCTTTAGCTAAACAGGAAAAATAAGAGAAGATTCAAATAAATAAAATCAGAAGTGAAAAAGGAAACATTACAACTGAAACCACAGAAATACAAAGGATCATAAAAGACTACTATGAACAGCTATATGCGAACAAACTGGAAACCTAGAAGAAATAGATAAATTCCTGGACACATAAAACTTACCAAGACTGAATCATGAAGAACTAGAAAACCCAAACAGACCAATAACAATCAGATTGAAGCAGTAATAAGAAGTCTCCCAACAAAGAAAACCCCAGGACCAGATGGCTTCACTGGTGGATTCTACCAAACATTTAAAGAAGAAATAATACCAATTCTTCTCAAATTCTTCCAAAATATTGAAGAGGAGGGAATATTTCCACACTCATTCTAGCAGGCCACCATTAACCACGGACCAAAAGTGGAAAAAGACACAACAAAAAAAGAAAACCACAGACCACTATCCCTAAAGAACACAGACATGAAGATCCTCAACAAAATACTAGCAAACAGAATCCAGTAACACATTAAAAAGGTCATACATCATGATCAAGTGAGATTCACCCCAGGGATGCAAGGATGGTTCAGCATATGCAAATCAATACACATGATACATCACATCACAGAATGAAGGGGAGAAAATATGATCATTTCAAATTTATCTGTCTGTCTGTCTAACATTTTATTCTAATATATCATGTCAAAGTAATAGTCTTAGCTAAGTGTATGCTATATTGCTTGAAATATAGTTTTTTTTCCTCAAAGATACTTGAAATTGTTCTGAATATGTATTAATTAGTGTTTTAAATATTTACAAATTTAATACATTTGTGTGATGCTTAGGCAAGGTTCTCACAGGAAAACACAGGCTTTGGCATCCAGGTGACCTGGATTCAACTAGGAATATTGCCATTTACCAAATGGCCAAATTACTTAGTCCCTCTAGATCTTAAAATGGCAATAATAAAATCTTCAGTGACATCATGTGTATACTACACCCTCTACAGTGGCTGGCTCGTTGGAGACACTCATTAGTGGTAGCCATAACATAACAGCTAAGTGACTATTTTGACAGTAGGGAGTACAGGGCACTGCATTTGTAGTTTGTTACTCTTGTCATTGTTTTTAAATACAGGAGGGAAGAAAGATGAAATGTATAAAGAATGTGATGACAGAACTTTTTTGAAGTGACATTACTTGATTTTTAGTTAGGATTGTCAAGTTATGTTCAGTTTGTTAAAATGTTAGTTTTGTAAAAGGTATTACAACTCTCTCTTATATTTGCCTCTCCCTTATTAATGAGAGAAAAACCTCCCATCCTTTTGTTAATGAGGAAAGAAGAATAATTTCATTGTTTTTCTATAGTAAGCCAGAGGATCATTATCTAGTGGCATAATTACCTTATTATAGACTTTAATAATTATAACTAACTAATGTTCCAAAATGGACTTTTCTTAGGAGATAAAACCATGAGAAGTGATATATGAAAATCAAGCCAGATTTTCTCAATGGAAGTTCTTTCCATCTATATTAGGCATAATTTCTTCAGATAATTTTCAGTAAGAAATAAAAATTGCTACTAGAAATTTTAATAATTCTGTTCCTGATTTATAACTTTTAGTATCTCTTCCACAGAAGAAAGGACATTTCTTTTTGTGTTTTTTTCTCTTTCTTTTTTTATTATTTATTTATAAGAAAATGAAATTTATTGCTTACAGTTTCAGAGGCTGGAAGTCCAAAATCTAAGGAACACACCTGAAGCCTTTCTTTGGTGGTAAACTTCAGTGATGGCAGGATACCACATTATAAAATGGTGGAGCAGAGAGAGGCTCTCATGGGCTCTCCTTTTAAAGCCCTCAGAACCACTCCCCTGACCACCATTATTAATCCAGTCGTTAGGGCATGGTCCTACTATCTAATCACTTCTTCAAGGCCCCACCTTGCAATTACCATAATAGGATTCCCCACCCTCTTCAGAGTCACTGTGTGGATCAAGCTATAGTACATAAAATTTGGGGGGCACAATCCATATCATTCTGCCTGTGGCCCCCAAAGTTTATATCTTTCTCACATGTAAATACATTCATTCCATCCCAAAGTGTTATGTCAATTCAAAAGTCCAGAGTCCCATTTATGAAATCAAAACAAGTTATCTACTGCCAAGATACAATGGTGGGTCAACTATAGGGTACATACTCCCATTCAAAAAGGGAGAAATAGGCCAAAAGAAAGAGGTAACAGGTCCTAAGCAAGTCTGAAACCCAGGAGGGCAGGCATTCAATCTCAAAGCTGGTGAATCGGGTGCCCTAACACCATGTTAAACATCCTCAGCATGCTGGTGCAGGGACTGGGTCCCTAAGTCCTTGGGCAGTTCTCCTTCTATGGTTTTTCTGGCCTCAGATGAAGCTTTAGCTCTCACAGGCTGGTACTGCACGCTGGTAACTCCACAATTCTGGGGTTTCCCTGGTGGTCCTGCTCTCATGGTTCCATTAGGCATGGCACTGATGGGGTTTCTCTGCTGCAACTCTGACCCCACATTTCTGCTTGGCATTGCTCTAGCAAAGGCTCTATGTGGTGACTCTGCCCCTGTGTCAGATCTCTTCCTGAGTCCCCGGGCTTTTCCAAACATCCTTTGAAATTGGGATGGAGGCTCCCAAACCTCCACAGCTCTGGCATTCTGTGACCCTACAGACCTAACACCATGTGGATGCCACTAAGGCTTCCAGCTTGTATTTTCCAAAGCTGCTGGTCCAGCTATATCTGGGGCCAGTTTAGCCACAGCTGGAGCAGCCAAAGCAGCCAGGATGCTGGTAATGGAAGCAGCTTCCTGAGGTGTCCCTGAGCAGCGGGCCCATGGAGGGTGCTTCAGGGTTGTTCCCTAAGACCATTCTGTCTCCCCAGGCCTCTGGGCCTCTATGGAAGACTCACCCTCCAAGATCTCTGAAATGCCATTAGGGCCTTTCTCCCATTGTCTTTCTTGGCTATTAGCACCTGGCTGCCTCATAGCCATGCTGACCAGTCCCTCTGCTGCACCATTGGATTTTCCTCCTGAAAATGCTCTCAAATTTTCCAAATCTTCATGCTCCACTTCCCGTTTAATTATACGTTGTAACTTTATGTCATGCTTTTTCTGCCATAACTCAGTATAGGCTGTTGCAAGTAGCCATGCAGCTTCCTGAATGCTTTGGTATGCTATACGAAGTTATTACGGTAAGATCTGAAAATGCTCTCAAATTTTCCAAATCTTCATGCTCCACTTCCCGTTTAATTATACGTTGTAACTTTATGTCATGCTTTTTCTGCCATAACTCAGTATAGGCTGTTGCAAGTAGCCATGCAGCTTCCTGAATGCTTTGCTGCTTAGAAATTTCTTCCACCAAATACTCTAGGTCAGCACCTTTAAGTTTCACATTCCATAAAATTTTGGAGCATGAACAGAATGCAGCCAAGTTCCTTGCCAGTTCATATGAAGGGTGATCTTTGCCCCAGTTTCCAATAAGTCCCTTCCCATTTACATCTCAGAATGGCCTTTACTGTCTGTATTTCTGTCAGCATTCTGCTCACCACCATTTAACCAGTGTCTAAAAAGTTCCAAACTTTCCCTGGTTTTCTTGTCTTCTAAATTCCCACCAGCAGTTAGGCTTTTTCTAGCCCACTCCTTCAGATTCTTCAAGCCTTTACCCATTACCCAGTTCCAAAACCACTTCCACATTTTTCAAGTATCTGTTATAAGCAGCACCCCACTCCTTGGTACCAGTTTTCTGTATTAGTCCGTTTCTGTTGCTTATAGCACAATACCTGGAATGGGGTGATTTATAAGAAAATGAAACTTATCGCTTACCGTTTCAGGAGCTGGCAGTCCAAAGTCCAGGGAACACATCTGTTGAAGGCTTTCTTTGGTGATGACTTCAGTGATGTCAGGGTATCACATTGCAAAATAGCATATGGAACAGAGAGCTATTTTTTGTGGAATTTGGTATCTTTAAGCTCATATCTATATCTTTAAGCTCATGTCAAATAGGTAGAGTTGACAACTTTTTATTTCTTTAATAAGCTAAATTACAAAGCTACTTCAGATATGTAGTTCTTAATTAAAATTCCCAGGTCTTTTAGGAATTTTGATATTGTGGTCTACTTAAGAGAAAAGATTGAGAGCATCAGGTCTTAGTTTTCCAACTTTCCCACATGGAGATGTCCATTTATTCTTCCCCTGCCCATCTCCCTTTCTTCACAGAGACATGTTTTTGAGAGTGTTCAGTCATACCTATGGCAACTCTGTGTACTTTCTGTTGGCTCCCTCCAGATCATCTTTCTCTTCCTCTTCTGGATTTTCCAGTGTCTGAATTTGAAATATCCTGAGATACTCTGCTGAAAAAGTATCATCAGTCCTTCTGGCAGACTCTTATTTTCTGTCTGTACTGTGATTCATCAGCTCATTTATCATTATATATTAAGCTTCTTATCTGGGCAGGGCACTCTTCTGTGTACTTGGGACATGCATCAGTGAGTAAAACAGTCAAAGATCCCTGCCTTTATGGAACTTATATTCTTTTGGAGAGAGACAGACAGCAAACAGTAAACATAATCACTAAACAAACTATATGTTGTAGAAAAAGGTGGAGGGTGGGCCGAGCCTGTGGCGCACTCAGGAGAGTGCGCTGATAGGAGCGCAGCAGTGCTCCCGCCGCGGGTTCGGATCCTATATAGGGATGACCGGTGCGCTCACTGGCTGAGCGCGGTGCAGCCGGTCTCAAACAGGACAGAAAAAAAAAAAAGAAAAAGAAAGAGGTGGAGGGTATATAGAAAAAAAAAAAGTAGTACTAGAGTTGGAGGCTGAGGTGCATATTTAAAATAGTATAGTCAGAACAGACTTTATTGAGAAAGTGAGATTTGAAGGAGGCGAGGGAGTTTGTGAATATCTTGAAGAGGAAGATCCAGAGATAGACAACATCTGGACAGAGAAAATAGCCACTGCAAAGGCCTGAGTGCAATGGGGAGCTATTCAGTTCTTCAGCAAATACTTAGGCTCCTGCTATGTATTGTGTGGCGCCTTGCTAGGTGCTGGAAATAAAAAGATAAAGACATAGGCTGGCTGGTTAGCTCAGTTGGTTGGAACACAGCCTTATAACACCAAGATCACAGGTTCGGATCCCGGTACCAGCCAGCCTCTAAAACAAACAGAAAAAGACATAGACATGTCCTCTGTAAATTCACATCTAGTTCAGAGACTAGACTATGAATGAACTGTATTACAGGTAGTTAAGATATGTACAGTAAAAGAAATGAACAGGCACTATTAGAGAGTGGAAGGAGTAGCAAACTCTCAATTTGTTTATTATGCCTGCTGCCTCTGCTTTTTCCTCCTTGAGTCTCACTGCTTCTCATGCCATACTCAGTGCTTTCAGTGCCTTTCTTCTGTCTTACTCTCTTCATCACTTTTCTTTCTATCAGTGTTGACACAGTTGACTGCCTCCTGCAGCACTTTATTCTTGATAATTAATTCTTCTATGACCATTCAACTTTCATTTACTACTGTTTTCTTCTCTCCACCTTCATGTCCTTCAAGAATCATTCTAAAGAATATTTTCTTCTCCATACTTAACTCCCTTGGAGAGTAATTTTATATATCTCCACTATTCCAATATCTGAGTAAGATCTGTACTTATAAAAGAAACTGCATTCTTTCCAGACCTTTATCTTTAACTGAATGAGTATGTAGAAGGTGGAGGGCTGTTACTTGTACAACTTTACCATCTTCATACTGGGTGATTAAGTTTAGTTCTTTCCACCTTATATGTAATCCATCACCAATTATCATCAGTTATCCTTAGTTATAGTTCTTATACTTGCCCCATTTTCATTCCTGTAATAACCCTCGTCTGCTGTTTTGCAAACTATTATCAAGGCCCCGTTTTAAGATTCATGGCTCCCTAACTTTATTCCTATTGCATTTTAAATGGATTTTTAAACAGAGACATATATGACACCAATAAGAGCTTTTCAAAATTAGCGTCAACATACTGAATTGGTATAAATCTAGGCTTTAAAATAATACTCTGGTCTCCCTAATTGTATGGAAATGTTAGTTTTTTTTTTCCAGTGGAGTCTCATTTTTCTTCTTCCATTCATGAGATTTTAGCTATAAGGCTGTGTAGTTCTATCTTAAGTAAATGTATGTTTTCTGTTAAACTTTTTGAAATCAGAAAAAATAACTCAGATTCAGGCAACCACCCTTCACATATTGGGGATACCTAGGCTGATCCCTTTTTGCTCTGTACATTCCTCTTGGTTGGTTTCGTCTCCTCTTATGGCTTCCATTGCCACCTACATACTTATGATTCCTCAGTTTTTATCTCCTGCCTATACCTCTGGACTGAGCTCCACCCCCTGTATTCAGCTACCTACTAGACATCTCTACCTGAATGGCTGACAGGCAACTCACACTCAATATGTTCAAAACTCAGTTCATTACCCAAACCTGTTTCTCTGTGTCGTCTAGATTCTTAAACCACTGTCCATTTAGTCACCCAAACCTGAAACCTGATAGTTACCTTGAATCTTCCTTTTCTCTGCATCCATTTGGTTCCAAATGTTTGTTGAGTCTACACTCTGATAGCTCTCAATCTCTCCCTTCCTCTCCATCTCCACTGCCATTGTCTTGGCTTAGACTCTCATTATCTTTGGCCCAGAATTTTGATTTAGTGTTTTCACTGATCTCGCTGTCTGCAGCCTTTACTTTCTCTCATCTGCTACAATAGTTATCTTTAAACCTTGGATGGTTTCCCAATCCTAAATAATAAAGCCCATATTCCTAAAACTGGCTTTAAGCCTCTCTCTAATCTAGCTCCCGCCGTGGCCAGCCTAATAACCTACTGTTGCCCTTTCTCTAACCTTACACACCAGTCATACCAAATTGTTAAAGCTTCCTGAATGCCATTCATTTTATATCTTTGTATCTTTACATCCTGTATCTAGCTTGTCTTTTTATTTGTCTAACCAGCAAACTCCAACCTTTCCATTAGCTAGAGACGTATATCCATTAAGACCAGCTTCAAAAATCCCTTCTGGGAAGTTTTTTTGTCCCTACTCCTCAGCAGAGTTTAGTACTTCTTTGTTCTCTGAGTATCTTATACATATTTCTTTTGTAGAGTGAAGTCTTTATGTGCCTTATTTCCCTGGCAGACATTACTTGAGGGCAGGGGCTATATCTTAATCATCTTTTATCACCAGCATGGAAGGCAGTTACTGTGATACATTGAGACACATAAAAGCATGATAAATGTTGAGTGAATACATCATAGCCTATATATCAGCCTAGTTACTGTCCCAACTATTGTGTACTTGGATCACAAGCCTTACTCCCTGGCTCTTAGCTTTTTTTTTCCTCCCAGTCCACAATATACAGCAGTAAAGATGATTTCCATTAAGTAGTCATGATTATAATAATCTTGATTTTTTTTTTTTCTCAGAACTCAGCCTGAGAAATATGTATTGGGTAGGAATAATTAAGTATGTATTTTAGACCCCATTATTTCTTTTTTTCAACCACTTTGCCTGAATTATATTTTGCTGGATCCTAGCTCAGCATTACCTAAAGTAATTCTGTGGAATTGATACATAATAGGTGATACTTAAAAGGGGTTCTGTAATCAAAGGAATTTGTGGACTCCTGGCTTAACAAAGGTAAACTAGTTTGAGTTCTCCAAGCTTTTAAAATGGTAGTATACATTGTGAATCTTATTTGACCTTTCTTTCTTTTTTTTTTTAATCTCTTTTCAATTTATTTTTAATTGACCCAGGATAATTGCATATTATTTGACCCATTTTCATGACGGATTAATGTTCTGTGGAACACATTTTGGGAAATTCTGGCCAGGTTTATGGGTTCATTTCAGCAAATAAGATTATTCACTGTCTTAGACTACCCTCTTCTTCTCCGAGCTGGTGTGTATTCTATGTGTAACTGAAATAGTCTCGCCAGTTGGCAGATCACATCATGATGTG
>NW_007735758.1:6324-7111 GCF_000696425.1 Galeopterus variegatus | reverse complement strand
GACTACCCTCTTCTTCTCCGAGCTGGTGTGTATTCTATGTGTAACTGAAATAGTCTCGCCAATTGGCAGATCAAATCATGATGTGTGTAAAGCCCTATGGATGTCAATTGTTCTCTGACTTCTTTCCTGATTAAATATACCTGCGTGGAGTCAAAGAGCCCAACCCATAATTCCTTATCCTTAACACTCCCTCCTTACAAGGCACTTAAGTATAGTAGTCAACTTTCTATTAGTATATGTATAGTGTCTACTTGATAGATTATACATCTGTTCTCTCCACCCATCTAGCATACTTTAGATTTGTATCTCTAACATGGCATTAGCATGTGAGAACTTTTCAAACCACAAAAATTACATATTGTTAAAATATTGACATTGGCATTTTTCTGTAATAAATCTAAAAGTTATTCACTGTAGATCAAAAAATAAAGAAGAAAATTAAATCACCTGTAAACCTAGCATTCAAAACTAATTGCTCTTGACATTTTGGTATATGTTCTTTCTTTTTTATATGCATGAATCAGGATATTTTTAGCCACAAATAACAGAAAAGTACATCCAAATTGGCTTAAATAATAGGGGTTCATTATCTTACATAATAAGTCTGGATGTAGCTCTTTCGGGATTGGTTAATCCCATTACACATTGATATCAGAGGTCTGGAGTGGCTTCTCTGACCTTTTTTGGCTTTCTCTTTTTGGATGCAAATAGCTACTGCAGCTACAGTATCCTTCCATGACAATGTTCAAAGCAGGAAGAAAGATGGACTTTCTTCTTATACATCTCT
>NW_007735758.1:1516-5042 GCF_000696425.1 Galeopterus variegatus | reverse complement strand
CAAAAAGGAAAAAAAAAAAAAAAAAAAGAAAAGAAAAAGAAATTGAGTGACTCAAAAACTGGAAATGAGGGAGGGGAGTACATAAACTAAGTATTTTTATTGACAGGTAATTTAAAATCGTTAGTATGACAACTGTGAAATTGCATGAATTTTTATGATGGAACTTAAGACATCAGACTTTTTTGTATGCTTGTTTGTCTGCTCTGCTTTTGTGGTAGATAGCCTCAGGCTGGGCTTTAATAAACATTTCCACAGGAATTACTCTCCTTTGCTATCTGAGCTACTTGGTGGATGAGTTTGGGAAGTCTAACCCCAAAGCTGTAGAATTCTTACCTATCCCTTCCCCAGAATACTCTTCATATGAGATATAGGTTTGTGACAGTCATTCTTCAACCCCATCCCCCACTCCACCCCCCATGCATGTATGCGCACACAAACACATACACACACGCAAATAACCTACCTGGAAAAGATTTACTCCACAAAAACTGGACCTAAAATTTTGACGCCATGCCACCAGGTGGTGGCAGAGTGTCAAAGTTATATATATCCTTAATTTCCTGGGATAGTCTTAAATTCAATTTGTTTAGCCTATTTTGCCCCATAAAGCATATCAATATTTTATAAGTTTTAATATTCCAATATTCATAACGTCTCTGGCTACTTTATATATTTGGAAGTTTCACAAAAGTAACCCTGTTACTTGGGTGCTTGTTTTGCTTAAAATATAGCTCTTACTTGACCCAAGGGCATGGTTCAGATTTCAGGCCTGCATTTTATCAGATTCAGATATGGAGCTTTGTTCAGGTTCCCCAGTATTTACATTTATTTATAATCATAACTTTACTACACTATAACTCTTTTTGAAAAATAGTTTAAACTTTAGATTAGATGCAAAACAACCTCAATTTTAAATTTTGTTAATTATTAAAATTTTTAAAGTTATGTGCATTTACCTTTTGAATAATCTCTAACACTTCAGTTTACCACAGATCTTAGTTTGTTTGTCTGCTCTCAACTCGAGTTAATTTACCATCAGAATGTGTTAGTTTGTTTTCTTCATTCTGCTTAGGCTATTTAGGCCATGGAAAGGAGGGCTTTAGTTTGCCTTTTTAATCCTTTGATATTCAAGTCTTCTTGAGCCTTTCTATTATAAGAGGCAGAAGTCAAAAAAGAAGGAAGAATATTATTCTCTTAAAAAGATAAAAGCCTTTTTGTGCAGGTATTCTAGTTAGTGAATATTTCTCAGCACCGTTTGTCTTTGACTTTATAAATTCAGTGTGGAGTTTATTATAACCTGGCCTAAATGAAAAATTTAAGCTTTAAATTTAAATTAACTGNTGTGGAGTTTATTATAACCTGGCCTAAATGAAAAATTTAAGCTTTAAATTTAAATTAACTGTATTTAAGTTAAATAGAAATGTGAGCTTAAACTCTTTAACTGATCCTTCTTAGCAAATAATTTGTTGTATTTTAGATTGATGGCTTCTAATGAAACTAAATTACGTAAAAGAACTGAATAATTCATTAGATCAAAATATTTTAAATAGTATCGAAGCAACATTTTGATTAGAAATTTCAATATTGGACGATCTTAGTTCTCATAAGAAGTATTCAGAAATGCCAAAGGTAAAATCTAAGCATTTATGAGATACTTTAAGTCTAGAGAACCAAGCTTAGTGGCATGATGGAGGAACATCTGTTAGGCCTATTATTTCCCAATGCTCTTGAAAGACAATAGGAAAATAAGCAAGTCCTTATGTAAAAATAATTTTGCTGATTTTATCATCCATGTAGATCTATTGGTAGGTCCTGTCAGTTATTGTAATATATAAAAGCAAGGTCATGACTAGTAATCCTGGAGATTGTTGGGTTTATGAGTGTTTGTGAACTACCTGTGAGCCACACTCAGAAGTAAGAGAACAAGAGCCCAGCTGGAGTTTTGTTAAATTCTGTTCCAAAGGAGGGCAATGAAACCTAACAGAGAATCTGTGTGGAATCAGCCTCTGAAAAACCAGGCTGGAAGTGGGTGGGGAACAAGCTAAGAAAGGGTGATGGTGAGAGGCAGAATTCTGTATGTTAGCCACAGGAATAGAATGTATCTTCAGCATCATGGGGTTTGCAGTTTGGGGTACCCAACACATAAGTCTACAAAGAACCCAGATGTGTAGCCATGAAAGGATTCAGCTTAAACATCTGTCAGGCCTCCAGAGCACTGAAGCATCTCAACAACAGTACCTGTTAACTATATGTGATTCCAAACCCCTTTACCTCTTTTCTCTCCCCTTCTCCAGGTCTTGGTAGGGGTGAGGGACAGGAAGCAGAAACTGCAGTCAGTAGACTGGAAGAATAGAAATGCTAGGCCAGAAAAGAGACAAGGACCATACGCCCTCTCTAGCAGGAAACCCACCTGCAGTCAGCTGCTGCTGAAAGGGAGAGAAGTCTTACCTTTAAATCAAGATTTGAAGTGTTGATTATTATGTTAGACATTCTAGTTTGTGAATCAAGGCTATACTTGACAACTTATAGTAATTGTTTATCTTAATCAACAAAGACTAATCAAAGAAGTCATAGGACTCCTGACTCTTCATCCAGTGGCAGGGGAAGTACTTCTCTCACTGAGGTCTTTTTAAAATGGCAGTTGGAGGCCGGCCTGTGGCTCACTCGGTAGAGTGCGGTGCTGATAACACCAAGGCCACGGGTTTGGATCCTATATAGGGATGGCCGGTTTGCTCACTGGCTGAGCGTGGTGCTGACAACACCAAGCCAAGGGTTGAGATCCCCTTACCGGTCATCTTTTAAAAATAAATAAATAAATAAATAAATAAAATGGCAGTTGGGAAGAAAAATTAAGTTTTTTTTTATAGTTTTACCTTATGAATACAGTACAAAATATGTAGAAATTATTTTTAACACAAAAATAATAATACAAGTCTGCTTATCCTTACATTTAATTTTAAATTTCCCCTTGCCTAAAAGAAAATGTACTTATTAAACAAACAATTATGTTATTCCAAGTAATTTTAGGATTGCCCTTCCGAGTAGATTTTGGCTTTACCTCCTCAGATGGATTGGTTTATTAACAGAGATTCTCTGTCTAGGATGTATTCTTGCCCATCACACTGACAGACACAATGATTTCTATTTATTTTCACTATCACAGGGACTTCATAAATCAGAGGGGTTAGTCACTGTGTCAGTTAGAATTGGGTTTGTCTATACATAATACAAAATCCAAAACAATAGTGGCTTAATTACATAAGAATTTATTTCCCTGTCTTATAAAAGAAGTCTGGAGGTACGTTGTCTGAATGAGGCTTATCAGGAACTCAGGCTCCTATTATTGTCTCGTTGTTTGCTGTGACTACTGAAGCTCTAGCCAGCATGTCTATATTACAAGTAGCAGGAAGGAAAAAGGGAAGGGCAAAGAGCACATCCATTTCCAACAACATCTGAGTCCATTTCACTGGACAAAACTTAGTCATGTGTCTATATCTGACTTGAAGTAGGCAGGGAACTATAGTTG
>NW_007735758.1:0-867 GCF_000696425.1 Galeopterus variegatus | reverse complement strand
AAAGGGAAGGGCAAAGAGCACATCCATTTCCAACAACATCTGAGTCCATTTCACTGGACAAAACTTAGTCATGTGTCTATATCTGACTTGAAGTAGGCAGGGAACTATAGTTGTTTTTTTGTTTGTTTTTTTTTACTAGGCCTGTTGTTGGGGATCCTCTTACTAAGAAAGAATGAGTATTTTTAGACAATTGGTATCTGCTACTTAGCCCTCATCTCTGGATTTGTACTATTAGAACCCAGTTTTCACATATGAGAAGTGTGTGATCCTTCTTAATTTATATTTTACTCTCTTCACTGCATCAATTGGATTTTACATGTCTTTGGCACCCAAAATATCTGAATGATTTCTTTTTTTTTTTTTTTTTTTTTTTTTTTTNTATCCTTCCATGACAATGTTCAAAGCAGGAAGAAAGATGGACTTTCTTCTTATACATCTCTCTTTTTATCCAGGAGGAAAATCCCAGAATGTCCCCTTCCCCAAATAGCCTTCCCTTTATGTTTTATTGGACAGGTCTGAGTTATATGTTCACATGAGAAAGATCTGAGCCAACATGGTTCGTGCTCAGAAAAGGGACCCATTTTCTCTGAGCATGTTGCCACCCCAATCAGAGCAAAAATTGGAGTTTGTTAACAAAGAAAGGCTTTGGAGAGATAACGAACAGGGTTTGCCGAATTATATCTATATGTACTTAAAGTCATGTCTTTTAAATTGAATATTCTAATTACTTCTCTCCATTGGCCCAGATAATAAAGAATTAAATATATATTCGTTGAAATTGAGTGACTGGGGCCGAGCCCGTGGCGTACTTGGGAGAGTGCGGCGCTGGTAGCGCAGAAGCGCTCCCGCCGCGGGTCTCAAAAAGGA
>NW_007735757.1:93283-113926 GCF_000696425.1 Galeopterus variegatus | reverse complement strand
CCGGTACGGGGGCAACACTGAGGGTTGCGATCCGTTGCCGGACACGGAAAAAAAAAAAGACCAAAAAAATAAATAAATAAATAAATAAATAAATAAATAGTGTTTTTGTAAAAGGTGTGGTGTATAATAAACACTTAAGAAATGTTTAATGGCTGTCATATTTCTTATTTCAGTTTTCCATCTATACCTTGTTTTAAGCAAACATATTTAAAATCTGGATTTATAAGAAAAAAATTAAGGAAGATTGTGTAACCAATATAATCTCGTATGAAATTAATCTTGTAAGAAAGGGATGTTTTCTTTTCACAAAAGCATTATACCACAAGAATTATACCAAAATTTCCTTAATACACTGAAATTTATAAGTCCATTTAAAAATGCTGATTTACAAAAAACTTCTTATAAATACAATGTAATGTATAAAGCAAAAAGTTTAAGGGTCATTTAACAAAGTTGTAGCATCACACTTCCATTTAAAAAGACAGTAATAATTTGAAGCATATTGTGGAGAAGCACAGCTTAATTAAAGTTACTGAAGAACAACCAGGCTTCTACCTATTGCCAATAAAGTTATGATTCAATGAAGACAGGAATAATAAAATATAATAATATGTCTTTTTTCAGAATTTATAGTGAAGATACTTCCCTGCCAGGTGAAAATCTATGATACAAAAACCAAAACAAACAAAATGAAAAGCCAAAGAGATAAATTGCTTTAGAGCAAATGCCACTCCGTGCTACCTAACTGTACGCAAAGGCTGGGGCAAGATGCTTGCATGTGCCACAGTGTGGATGCTTTTTATACTGATATCCATGTTGTCCTTGGAGAGATCAGATTGCTTCTTTTTTCCATTTGGGGAGTGAGAAGGAAAATTCACCCACCATCCTATGAATGAAAATTTTCAATAACCACAGCGTGCTTTCTGTTACATAGGAACATGGCACTTCTGCTGGGCAACAGAAAATGCACGCTCTGAATACTGCATTGGAACAACCTCTCCCAGCAATTACAGTTGACCCTTGAACAACCTAGAGGGGGAGGGGAGGGGAAAGTAGGGGCACCTACTTCCCATGCAGTTGAAAATCTAGGTATAACTTTCCCCACATCACTACTTAAGTAGTTAAGTAACTTAAGCAGCTAAGTGCTTAAGTTCTTAAGTAGTTGGCCCTATGAAACCCATGCATACACAAAGGTGGCCCTCTGTTTATGCGGGTTCCCTTAAGGTTCAAAACTATATTGTTCAAGGGTCAACTGTTCTAGGTCTTGATCAAAGCCAGAGGCACACTCTGAGAAAATGGCTGATTGGGATTATGAGCACAGTCTGTGGTCAGGAACTCATTCCTTAGCCTCATGCTAAGGAGCCCTAACTAGTAACTGTGGCTTCTCCATTAGCATCAATCATAATGTTGTCAAACTGAGGCAATGAAACGTTTGCCAAGGGCACTGATGGGCTATGTGCAAACATCCATACTTTCTGCTGGGTCCACCTGCAGCTCCTGGATAAGGATGAAGCTAGAGTGAAGCAAAGAAAATAATTTACTGATTCAAACCTGCTTGGCTGTGTGGCTAATCTCTACAGCCAGGTCCCCTCCAGAATTCCCAATGCCAATTATAATGACTCTCTTTCCAGTGAATCCCTCTGGGTTCTTATAGTCTCGACTGTGCAAGTACTGTCCTTTGAACTTCTCGATCCCTGAAAGAGAAGGGAAAATAATTATTGGGTGATGGTTTATATAATGGATATAATTTGTCAAATCACTTGGTGTCTTTGCAGAGTTTAAAGTTTAAGTGTATATTCTACATATGGTCTTCCTTTACTTAGATAGTCTCTTGCCTTTCTGAATATTTCTGCCAATTTTCTTTTCCCATAGCCTCAGAGCAGAACCTTGTGATTTCCTTATCATAAGTAGTTTGCTTAACTTAGGATCTATTTGTATTTTGGATTTGTAGACTCACAAATCCAAACTGCCTCAGAAAACCTCCATTCTCGTTTGTCTTTTCATCCCCTTAAATGCCTACTCTCATTTCAATTAGAGTATATGTGTTTTTAAATAGTCTAGAGTATATACATGGTATCATTTATTTTTCAAAGTGAAAATTCAGGCCAAAGACTGAAATTAAATTCTTCCAGCTTTCATTTCTTCCTTAGAAACCCAATATTTCAATTTCCTTGATTGCTGGAAAATTCCTCATTCAACCTAATGCTGATCAAGAACTCCACATTATTTCTTTTGATCCTTAGAAAAACTGAAGTGATTATAAAATTAAATAGACCTCTAATCTTCCTCTAATCTCCAAAGTTACCATTATCTCTACCCCTAAAATGGCAATGTTACAAGTTACCCCAAAATGTTTCAGGAGGAACATGAAGAATTGGGTAAGCCTTATTTCATCCCAAAGTAGAAATCGCTCAGACTCTCATTTCCCAGAGGTTAGGTTACAAACATGGCTCAAGGGTCTTCTTTCCCAGTAGGTTACTCACCAGGGAAACTATCCAGGGGTAGGTAAGCATTGGTGTGATGGCCGGTGCAAACCATGACTCCATTGAAGACACCCACCTCCTTCTTCCCTTCACACTCAGTGACTACCTCCCATTGGCCTGAAGTAGAGAAATCAGGCCGCTTCTTCACACTGCACACAGTGGTCTGAAAAGGAAAGTAATAGCCATGGGGGACTGTATCCACAGTCTATACAGTGAGCATCTTCCCTGACATGACTCTCCTTGCAGAATGTTTCACAAAGGGCTCATATCACAGGCCCCATCACACAATAGAGTCCATGCAGTGATATTTGATTTTCATACTCTACAAATAAGAACTGTTTTGTTTGGGGCTATGGTCAAAATGAGAAAACTCATATGAGACAACTGAATAAAATAAAAATAAAACAGAGCTGGAAGGCTAATGTTGTACCTTCTCTGCTTCTAGAAAAGTGCAAATTACTAGGTCTCTTGGTCCATGCCCTAACATATTGCAATATCTGAGAAGCTTGGGCTTCTCCTGTGCTTCTATGACACTCCATGCACTAAATGCCTATTCCTCGCCTGACCTGTACACATCTCAAGCCCTCTGGTGTCTTCTACCCAAAGTCCTGTTCTCACTGGCTAGCCCTAAACATGTGACTGAGCTATAGGGCTCCCTTTTCTGGTACAGTAGAAAAACATCTCAGTGGCTTTCATTTTATTTAAATGAATCTCTCCTTGGATCCTATAAATGCCCATTTGCAAGTAACTATAAAGAATGAGGCTGTGAGATGAGATAGTCAATGGTATAATTTTTAGCTTTTTAAAAAAATAAATAAATAATAAATATGGTTTACTTTACCCAGTCTAAGGAAACACCAAGAATATATTTCTATATGCTTCTAGGCCTATGACCATAACATCTTGATGGACTAATACAGACACCACCCCTGTACACCTTAGCCATCCCACACTGTTTATAGTTCCTCTCTATCATGTTCTTACTTTGACACTGGCTGGTACCTTTGCCAGGATCACCCTTTTATTCCTTCCTCATTTGGCAGACTCCTACTCAGCCTTCAAGACTCAGCTTGAACATTATCTCTTCTAAGAAAACCTCCCTGGAAACTGATGCCTCTTGTCCTGATGGGTTAAACATCCTCCTCTGAGCTGCAATGTATCAATGTATAGATCTCTATAGCACTTATCACCCTGTAATTCATTTTATTTATTAATTATATTTATAATAAAAATTTTCTTCATTATTCTGTAATGTTAGACTGTGAAGTTATTGATTTTTTTTTTGTCTTTGCATCTTCACTGCTTAGTACAGTAAGAAAATTGTTAAGTGTTGTTTAAACAAGTGAAGAGAAGCACCACTGGGCTGTAAATGACTTACTTTGAAAATTGTTACCAAATGTTATCATTTTATTGTTGTGATTAAGCAGAAAAAGGCATAATTTAGCAGAATGATCAGAAGGTGGAAAATTAGGGCTTTTTGCCAGCTGTCAGAAACATCTATTACTTTATAGCTACTGTTAGAAACTATAGAAAAATCATAGAAGACTTTAGAGTAAGAAGGAAGTATTGAAGTAATCTAATACAATCATCTAATTTTACAAACAAGGAAATTAAGAGAAATTGAAGTTGGGGAACTTACTTGTCTAAGGTCACAAGTTAATTAGTGGTAGAGAAAGGACCAGAATTCAGGTTTTTGTTCCCCAATTCAATGTTCTTCCCTGTACACCAGTTAGCTCCTTTACTTCCTCAGTAATTTCCCAATGACTACTTCACAGAGTTATTGTGATCACATAAAACAACATATTGGAAATTAAGAAAGTATGAAAAGACTAAGCAGTAGTGGACAAGTTGTGCAACCAGAAGGTTTTAAAGTTCCTGTACCTATCAGTCCATTCTATAACTGGGAAAACATTTTACCTCATCTGTTTTATTGCAATCAATAGTGTAAATAAAGGCAAAGAAAACACTCTGGCGGTGGATTCCTGTGTCTGCAGACAAAATATATGAAAGAGAGACTTCGCCATAAGTATTTTTTAGGTAAGAGAGGACAAAGAATGGAGTCTTTGCCTGGATAGGATAGATATAAATACATATCCAGCCAATCCTTAGATGTAAGCACCAGCAAATGAAGCCATATTATTCATTTACTTGACAAACAACTTCAAACACAAAGATGCCCACAAAATTCCCTACCTTGAATTGAATATACTTCAGAAGATCAAATTCTTTGGCATACATCCTGAAATACTCCATGACCTGGGAGTTGTGCATGAAGTTAGGATAATGATCTGGGATGGGGTAGTCACTGAAGCACATCATCTCCTTAGAAGTATTGATGATCACTGATTTGTAAATACTGGCCCTTCCTTCTTCAGGATTTTCCTGCAGCAAATAAGAAGCATTCATAGCAACTTGAGAATTAACTTCATAAGTTATAAATAGCCAATAAGCATTTGAAGACATTTTCTGAAATACATGCCCATTAAAACAAATTACACACACACACACACACACACACACACACAGACACACCTCCACATGTCCCAATGTTTGCGACCCTGTGTAGTCACTTCCCCTTGAATCTGAGTTATTTTTATGACTTGCTTCTGATCAACAGCATAAAGTTGAAATGACACTGAGTGACTTCCAAGACTAAGGCCTTGCAGCTTCTGCCCGTGTCTCACAAAGCTCACTCTGGTAGAAGCCAGCAGCCATGTAAGAAGCCCAACTACCCCGAGACCACCACACTGTGAGAAAGCCCAACCTAATCATGCTAAGAGAATGTCTGGGATAGAAAGATGTGCAGCCAGCCCCCAGAAATTCTAGGAACCCCAGCTAAAGTTCTAAATGTGTGAACAAATAGGCCATATCAGATGTTCACTCTCAGTTGTGAATTGATTGCAATCACATGAGATTCCATGTGAGAACTGCCCAGCAGAGTAATAGTCTTTTAAATATTTAAAAGGCTAGGTAAGTTTCAAGAGAATAGGTTAGTACAACATTTTCTGGAGAGCAATGTCACAGTTTGAGAGCCCTTGAAACTTTCCCAGCTTTTAAAGAAATATTCACCATTGCAGACAAAGATTTGTTAAAGAATGTTAGTGCCAACATTATTCATAATATAAAAAGGAAGCAAGCTAAATGCCTAACAAAATTCATTGAAATTTGAGAACCACTGCTCTAGATCTTTGCTATCCAAAGTGTGATCTGTAGATCAGCAGCAGGGGCATCAACTGGGAGATTGTTAGAAATGCAGAATCTCAGGCCCCACTCCAGACTTACTGAATCAGAACCTGCATTTTAGCAAAATGCTCAAGTGATTCAGAAAACACTAAAACTGAGAAGAAGCATTGCTTTAGATGACTTAAACCCCCAAGTCAGTGTTCTTTCCCCTACAACAAACTTCTTTGCTTCCTCGAAATCTTCCTAATAACTACCTCATGGAGTTGTTGTGGTGATCACATAAAATAATACAATATCTACTCAACCTATTATTCTGTCACTGAGATGTCACAAATGATGAGTTTTCAAATCTCTTAGATTTTTTCCAATTGTTTTGATTATGGAAAATCACCTTAAACAATTTGGACCCCCTCCTCCCTTTTTATTCCAGAGGTGAACAGATATTGGAATATGGGCATTACAAAACACTGTGTCCTCAAAGGAGAGCATCAGCTTTGTCCACATTTGGGATTGCTTTTCTTCCATTTCTGTTGAAGAATTATTCAGTCTAGGAATCCTACATTGATCATTCCAATTTCTCTGCCCCACAATCCAATATCTCATTTCTTTTGACTATTAATGTTTCCACAAATCTCCTTTCAAGTTTCTTCTAATCTATCCTACCTGTTACAACCAAAATGCTCTAAGGTACAGCTGTGACTATATCTCTGCCCCATTTAACATAAAGTTCCCATTTGTCAGCTTAGGATTCAAAGATCTTCATAATGTCTTGTAGTATGCTCCTTATCTCCCCAACTAGATTGTATTCCCCTTAAGTTGTACTCATGGTTTTCCACACAGCACCTAAAATTATAAATAGCACTCAGTTTAATATTAATGTTTAATAGAGTATGTCAAATAGTATTGAGAAAGGCATGTATAGAATGAGAAGTAAATTTCACATAATGCATAACAAAGTAATGAAACATCAAAGTTTATTTCGAAGAGTTGGATAAGATATATCCATCTCATTTCCAAAAATTTGTTCTAAGGAGAATTGCAAAATCATAGAAAAACCAAATGCATAAAGATATCCATTTTTGTATTATTTAAAATAGAAATTAATTAGAAACAACTTAAAATGTCTCCAAAATAGATGAGTGGTTTAATAAGTTATAGTATTTCAACATGATGCAGAATTTATATTCCACACCACCCCATAGGTGTCCTACTAAATACAAAGCAAGTCCCATCACTCCATTGTTGAATGGCTTCTCCTGATTCCATCTGGAAAACTAAGTGTCTTATTTGAAATTTCACACATTTCATACTCTAGCCCAACCTACCTTTTAATCATCACTTAGTGATCTCCTTAATAAATCTCAAGTTTCTTTGTTATTAAGTTGTTTCCAAAACATTCTAAGCTCTTTCACAACTTTTATCCTTTGCACATATAACTATTTCTTCATCTGGAAAATTCCTGTCATTCAAGAGTCACATCAAATGTCACTTCTTTGGAGAAGACTTCCCTGTTTTCCCCACATATTAGATGCCCTACTCATCCTCTAAGTTCCCAAAACTCTCTGTTCATTTTGCCATAAAGGCAACTTAAACACATGATATTGTTATACATTTGTTTCCATGACTGTGAGGGACCTGGGAGCAGGGTATATGTATTATTCTTCCTCATGTCTCTATTATCAACACAGCACCTGAAATAAAGTGGATGTTCAGTATATGCTTTGAAATGAATTAATGAATTATCAAGAATGAATTTGGAGACAACAAAAAATATGACTTTAAAGACTACATAGGAATATTACAAATGGCCTCTGATGTAATTCTAAGTGAAGAATTAATATTACAAAATTACATTCACATGTAATCACCAAATATATAATATCAGATATGCATGGGACAATTGTATACCCTTGTTTACTCATGTTTATATAATTATACATTGTATAATCTCTCCCCTGTTAGATGTATCTCTTTTTAGGATGCTTTATTTTAAATAGATAAAACTGGAAAATGGGGAAAACCAGTTGATTTAGTAAGGAGGTAATATTTTTATTTTTTCTTTTATTTTTGTTAAAATGTTGTTTGTACAACACCCCTTCCTGATGAAAACTCTTAGCAAACTAGGAATGGAGAGAAACTTCCCCAGTTTGATAAAGAACATCTACAAAATACCTACAGCTAACATCATACTTAATAGTGAGAAACTAGATGCTTTTCCCCTAAGATTAGGAACAAGGTAAGGATATTTTCTCTTACCACTCCTATCAATATTGTACTAGAAGTCCTAACTAGTGCAATAAGACAAGAAAAGGAAATAAAGGGTATACAGATAGGGAAGAAATAAATAAAACAATTTTTATTTGCAAACAACATGATTCTTTATATAGAAAATCCCAAAGAATAAATATATAAATATTTAATATACAAAGAAATCCTGGAACTAATAAGTGAATACAGCAGGGTTGCAGGATACAAGGTTAATATACAAAAGTCAGTTGCTTCCCTATACACCAGAAATGAACAATTGGAATTTGAAATTTAAAAATACTTTTACAATAACACCCCCCAAATTAAAAACTTAGGTACAAATCTAAAAAATATGTATAGGACTCATATGCATAAACTACAAAACATAGGTGAAGAAAATCAAAGGTTTAAATAAATAGAGAGATATTCTGTGTTTACAGATTGGAAGATTCAATATTGTTAAGATGTCAGTTCTTCCCAACTTGATCTATAGATGCAAAGCAATCCCAATCAACACTCCAGGACACTATTTTATAGACATTAACAAACTGATTCTAAAGTTTGTATGGAAAAACAGAACACATAGAATAGCCAGCTTTGTCCTTAAGTGTGAGCTGTGCACAATGACTTTCTTACGAAGAGTATAGTAAGGGAAGGAAGAAAAAAAGAGCAACTTTACAGTGGCAAAACCTGACAAACACCACTTCAAGCCAGGATATCAAGGTTAATTAACATCAATAGTGATAAGTTGTACTAACAGTATGTACCCTTGATATGATGTAATTGGAATGGCACTTTACCTCTACAGTCTTTCTCCCCAAAATCCATAACTTCAGTCTAACTATGAGAGAAACATCAGACAAATTGCACTTGTGGAATATTCTACAAAATACTTGACCAGTAATCCTCAAAATTGTCAAAGATATCAAAAACAAGTAAAGTCTAAAGAACTGTCACAGCCAAGAGGAGCCTAAGGAGACACGACTGTTAAATGTAATATGGTATCCTAGATGGGATCCTGGAACAGAAAAAGGCAATTAGGAAAAACTGAGTAAATCTGAATGAAGTATGGACTTCAGTTAATAATAATGTATCAATATTGGTTTATTAATTATGAAAAATGTATCATACTAATATGTTAGTAATAGGGGAACTGGATGTACAGTATACAGGAACTTTCTGTAAATCTAAAACTGTTCTAAAATTAAGTTCAGTTAACATGTTGTTTGTACATAATTACTTTTTCAAAAAAATTAAAATAAATTAATAAATGGTGAGGTCATTTTGGAATTAAGATGTTTGTGGGGGAGGCATATTCCTACCTTTGGAATTTTATTTTACTCATTCATTTATTCAACAGATATTTCCAAAGTCTCTCTAATAAAATACTATATTAGGTGCTAAAAAATACAAGTCCGTTTCTGTCTTTCAAGGTTCAAAGTTTAGTACAAGGAGTAGAACCACACTTTCCACAGCAAGTCTGTTGAGGTCACTGAGTGAAATAAAACACGGATCTTACCTCTGTGACAATACTCACATATTTCTATTCTTTTTCAAGTCACTAACAAAACAAAGTATTATCTTCTGTCAAAGAAAACTGTCAAGTCCTTCCACTCATCTGATTCTTCTCTTGCTATTTTTTGGGGGAAGATTTATATAATGTATGGATTTTAAAAAACTATTCACCTAAGGGTGTTTATTATTTAGTTTTATATTTTAAATAAACATTTATTAAATATGTCAGATTTTACATTACATTGTATACATATGGTGTCTTTTTAAATATTATATACATACTTTAGAACTTTACTACATGAATGTAGCTATCAGATCAGCAGCAGCATCAACATTACCTGGGGGCTTGTTAGAAATGCAGAATCTTAGTACTACCCAGATTAATGAATCAGAATGCACATTTTAGCAAAATCTCCAGTGTTTCATGTGCACATTAAAGTTTGAGAAGCACTGCTTTGGTATGCTTTAAGGATTTAAAAAACCCAGTTTGACTAAACAATATTAAAAATTATTTTCCAGCATTAAATACTTATTAAATCCTCAGCACTGTATAAGGAATTTGTCATTCTTTCAAGCTATTTTATTTATTAGCGTATGAAAATCAAAATGGAGGCTGGCTGGTTAGCTCAATTGGTTAGAGTGTGGTGCTGATAACACAAGGTCCAGGGTCCAATCCCTATACCAGCCAGCCACAAAAAAAAAAAAAGAATCACATTAGCACCTACTTTCTACCATAAGTCTAATGTTAGTGAGGAGATCAAGAACTGATTGAAATTAATGTCTTGAAAACTTAACATATAATTATCATTAGAAAGTACTCAGCAAAATCAAGGAGGCAAGTGGCAAATTCTAATTCCTGTTTGGCAAGTGGAAGAAAGAAAGAGGGATAGAGATAGAAAAATACAAGAGGTGGTATCTGAGAAGAAAAGAAAATATATTAAACACCAGGGACCTGTCACAATAAAGAAAAAATGGAAGCCCTGGAGTCCTCAGTGTCTTTCTGGACACCTGGCAGCAATGGTGGAACTCCAAAGTGCTTGGACCAATCCTATATCTGAAACCTCCAATGAATTATAAAAAAGTTTGGGGCAGGGGGAGAGCAGGACTCCAAATGACAAGCAAGAGGGTGGTAGAGAAGCATATCTTAGAGAAAATTCTCGAGGAAACCACCATCAGTATGTAAAACATATTTAATCTGAAATGAATTGATGTTTATAGTACCTCAGGCTCCACAAGTGTATAACTGTGGAAAATGTGAGAATGAAGATCTCTAGCTCCATAACCATTCTAAGCAGCCACTCAAGACAATCTGCTTCTCAGGGATTCATTTATTGAACACAAATATGTTGGGCACCTAATATGTGCCAGGCATCATGCTTGGCACTAGAAATATAATGGTAAACCACACAGGTGTGGCCTGTCCCAACAGAAGTCAGAGCATTATGATGAAACAGCTTAGATGATATTGTAATACTGTTACTAACAAATTGAAGGGCTGGATGTGCATGTTAAAACTGAGTATATGCAAGGACAAGAAAACTCAGTTACAGGTGCCCTCTGCCCTATTCCAAGGATAGGACTTTGAACCTCTCAGAGGAAGGAAACGTTCAAAGCAAACAAGACGGCCAGATTTAATATTCTATCCAAGGACTAGGATTGTCAAGAATTACCTAATGTGAACCAGAATTCAAAAAAATATGAAAAAAAAAAATAATAAGGTTAGAGAAGACTGAAGAGGGGGACTCCTGGAAGGAGTTGTAAGGAGACAATTCTAACTTATTTACCTATATTTTCTAATTCTTGAATGTTTTCTACCGTTCATTATTTTCCTACCCCCCAGGTTGTTTCCCTCTTCTTGACAGCTACTGAAGTCATTAAATGAAAATGGTGTCTGTGCCGTTTTCATAGACAACAGAAAAGGAAAAACAAGTGATATCCATGTCCCTTTTTGCTACCGGCCTAGGGAAAGAGGAACCTGCGTAAAACCTGAAGCAGAGAAGAGGTCAACAGGCTGAATTCTAGCAGGTTTAATTATTGTCAAGCTCATCATATTCCCTGACACGAGATAAAATGTATCATGCACCTAGCTGCAGGGAGGGCTTCAAGTACTGAGGGACCAGGAGATTTACCTGAAACCTCCAGAGCCCTCCGATGTCATTAGTCCTTTCAAAGCAGACAGGTTCCAAGCCTTCATCTAGGCAGCACTTGATAGACGTGAGCCCGCACACTCCTCCCCCAATCACAGCAATTCTTTGCTTGGTCATGGTCTCCAGAGATCTTCACCTGGCTAAGTCAATGTCACTTGTCCTAAAGAAAGGATAACAAGAGAGAAAGCACACATCGGTCAAAAGTTTTCAAGGAAGACCTTGGCCGTGGCATCCAAATAAACGCTGTTAACAAGAGGTGCCTTTGGGGAAGCCAGATTCGGCTGTCCTCTTAGCCCTAGGGAATCGCTCTGGGTGGGGCGGGGAGCCCTACGCCTGCAAGACCCAAAGTTGAGAACGCTCTGCTGTGGCACCGGACCTCGCTGCCCTTCTTGAAACACCCGGCGGATCCTTCAGTTACGATCCTGGAGGCTTCTCTGACTATAGGCTGTTTTCAAAGAAATATAAACCAACAATACACAACAGCAACAGCCAATGGGGAAGGGCTGCTCCGCTCCACCTCCTTTCGGCCAACACTCTGCCCACTCATCGGCACCCATTCTTGCACTCTTCACCGGAATAAAACCTGGGCCGAATCTGCTTTGGGCAGGAAAAACTAGTCCTACAACTTGTCCGACTTTGACCTGTAGTCGCCCGCACTCTCGACTGCGCTCTCTGGAGACGGGACGACCCTCTATCTCCATCCCACCTGGGCCGAATCTGCTTTGGGCAGGAAAAACTAGTCCTACAACTTGTCCGACTTTGACTTGTAGTCGCCCGCACTCTCGACTGCGCTCTCTGGAGACGGGACGACCCTCTATCTCCATCCCACCCCGCCTCTCCGCATCCACTTTTAACTTCCTGGTTTTTGCCTTAAAGTGACAAACTCCTGCTAGTGAAGGGAAACTGTCGGCAATCCCAAAGCAAGCCTTGCTCCAAACGCTTAAGTGGGGAAAACCCATCTTTCGGGAGATCTGTTAAAACAGGTGATCCCTCCCCTCTTCCACCTCCACCTCCCCACCTCACAGAGGGGATCTTTGGTTCCACACCACTGGTAGAAATTGACTCTAAAATCCCCATGCACTGAGCTGAGTGCTGGGGTACCGTGAGCAATGGATTATGTTTCCTACTTAGAGGAGCTTATAGCTTACAGGAAGGCCAAAACATAAATAGATAATTTTAATAAAATAAAAATACTTTTTAAAAGTGCCTTCTCTAATATGAGTGGTTAAAAATACAAAATATCCGCTTCTAAAATGTAACTTAAAATTTTCAAGTATAAAATCATGTAGAGCCACCAATGTAAGAAATATACAATTTCACACACCAGGTGGGAATTGGGGCCCATCCAGCCCATGGTTCTGTTTTGACAGGTGTAAAAGATTGTAGGAGGCATGGATCGTGGCTGATGGCATCGTCATTGTTCACCCTCTTCTGCTTCCTGAGTCAACATGGCTCAAGATGGTTCAGCGCCAGCCAGTGTCAACTTTGGCTTTCGACTTCCTGGCCTCACCCTAAAAGTATGTATTATTGGCCAATGATTATCATTTCTCAAGGCTGTACCCTGTATGGTTCAAAAGATTTAATGGAAATCAACCCAGGTAATCCTCTCAGCAACTCCATGAGGCAAGTACTATGATTACCTCCAGTTTGCAATTGGAAAGTAGAGGCACAGAGAAGCTAAGTAAGCCTCTGAAGATCACACATCGAGTAAGTGGAAAGGCAGAATTGCAAACTAGGCAGTCTGGCTTCAAGCATAGGCTCTCAAACTATTGCACTGCTCCTGCATGGGGATATTTTTTCTTCTTATTTAGCCACAAGTTCCTTCTCCCATTTCTCATCTCTCTACTGCATCCTTTCCTTTTTCCTAACTCCTCTCTTTACACTCCTGCATTTTATGTGAACTGCTTACCGTTGAGCTATAGCTTGCCTTATTTCAACTACTTTAAAATATGTTTAAAAATAGGCCTTTGACTTCGGTAATCATTTGGCTCCATCAGGAAGATTTCAGCCCAATATACGGTCTGAATTATGAGAATATAGTAAACACACACATACACACAGCAAGAAACACATGGCATCGACTTTGCCTAATGGGAGAATGGAGAAGAAGAATAGGATGGAGTTTTTCATATATTTCTCAGTAATAAAAAAAAGAGAGTGTTTTTACTTTTTGATGTGATTCTGTCAAAACAGTCATTTATGAAAAAGTCACTAATCTCTCAATGGCCACATCAAGATGACCTAATCAAATAGATCTTATTTTTTTAAAAAAAGGCCAGACACACAAAAATAAATGCCACATGTTCTCACTTACATGTGGGAGCTAAAAAAATAAAAATAAGTCGAACTTTTAGAAGTAGAGAGTAAAATGTGGTTGCTCAAGGCTGGGAGGGAGAGGGGGAGGGGAGAAAGGGAGAGGTTGGTTAATGAAGACAAAATTACAGCTAGATAGGAAAAATAAGTTCTAGTGGTGGCAGTAGTGCTAGGCATCTATAATTAACAATCATTTATTGTATGTTCTCAAATAGCTAGAAGAGAGGAGTCAAATGTTCTCATCACAAGAAATGATAATTTTTTGCTATGATGAATTTGCTAACTACCCTGATTTGATCATTACACATTGTATATTACATATATTAAAATATAACTCTGTACCCCATAAGTATGGAAAATCAATGTTTCAATTAAAAAATAAATTCCTAAATTAACAAAAAAGGTAATTATCAAAAAAAAAAAAAAAAGCTGCTGTTTAACTTTGCTCTGGATTCTCCTCACTTTGCTCCAGAAAACCTTTAACTAGTGTCCTCACACATTACCAGCAAATAGAATGCCTTTTGTTACCAAATATCTTTCTTTCTGTCTAATGCTACCTTCGCCTAGGGGGAAACAAAAAAGCAGTGTTCTTTTTTCAATTACCTAAATATATCGACTTTGAGATTTCAGAAAAATTAGCTTGCCAAGACCTGTGGTAGTGGAAGGGCCAAGGGATACGTAAGAACAGGACATCTCATATACAGTGATCCTGTTTCAATTACACCGTGGTTTACTGGTTGTTGGAGAAGGCAAAAAGGGTGTTCTTTCAGTTAACAAGTCACTAGACCACAAGGAGCCACATCTGAATCTGAAAGAGACGATTGCATGTCACCCAGAGATCCCAGAATTTGAGCTGGGTGCAGTAGCTGGATGGGATTTGGGGTTGTCTTTCTTGGAGGTGGGAATGAGCATAAAAGGAGAAGTTTGAACACAGAATTTTAGTAGCCGGAAGGATGGCAGACACTACCAGCTGTTCATTAGAATCTGTTCTCTTCCTCTTACAATATAACAGGGTTGCAGTTGGGACTGGGCTGCCCAAATAGGAACTGCATTTCCCAGTCCCTGTTCCAGCTGTGTGTAGTCAGAAGACTAAGGTCTTACTAAGGGATGTAAGAGGCAATTTCACCTAAACTGTTTACAAGGAAATGACTTGCCCTGGTATTCCACTCTATCCTCCTTTCCTGTAGCCTGGAATATTGATAACCAGAGACACCTCTGGAAGCCATGTACTGAATTGATAGGTCCACCTTCAGGTTGGGTCCCTAAACGACTGGATCATGTAACCTGGACCTGCTAATCTTAGACTTTTACATGAGAGAAAACTGCTATTCTATTTGCACCATAAAATTTTTTATTTTGCTTATTTATAGCAATTTAGCCAACCCTAATTAATATTAATATTCTTTGGACCTATAACTTTAAAAATACTGATATCTTTTATAAAAGCTTTTAGTTATAAATTTGAAATTATACTAGAGTAGTACCTCTTAAAAATAAAATTCTGAAGAGAGTGTTTTAACACAACCATTTTACATTTTGTAAGCTTAATTTATAAGTGAATTCTTTCTAAATTGGATAATTTTGAATGTACTAGAGGAGATGCCTAGTTAAAGGAAAACGGGTAAATAAATACTTGTATAAACTGATTATTAATCTCTCCCTACTGAATTGGTTTTGCAAATTCAGAATAATGTAATGATTACTTTTAAAACTTAATTAACATTTTAATTTATAATTTTATTATTAATGTTCCCTGACTTCAATGATGTCTTGTAGTTAATTACTTTTGAATTTGGCAAATGTGTTTTGTGTTGTTTTCAAATTACTTACAAAATGTTTTAATCCTTGACTAAAACTTTCTCTCTGGGCTGCCAATTTTCAGGTAAGTCAATTTCTTCATTGACCTGTAATTTTAATGTGTGCAAATTAATACATGACTAAACTCAGTTATTCATGCTATTAGGGAAGAGAAATGATACAAGTTGATAGATAACAATTACTAACTCCAAGATAATACATATGAGGCTTTTGAAGGAGTATGTGTGTATGCGTACACAGGCATGTGTAACTGTGTTTGCAATTTCTGCAAAGGTCCAACCTGGGAGGAGCTTATGAATGGTACACTCTCACCTTTACTCGGATGCTCCCCTATCTCCTAATTCCTTCTGTTAAGTCTGCATTTTGCACAAATTCATGCAACAAATATTCCCCTTTGGAGGCCACTTCTTTTAAGATGGCAGCTTTTAAAAGATTGAATGGCCTTAAATCTTGTTTGAAGGAGAGCTATCAAGGAAAGCTTCCTGAAAAGCATTGGACTGTGATATAAGTGAGAAATATACTTTTGCTGAATTAACATTTGGAGAGTTATTTGTTACAGTAGTAAAACCTTAATAAATCAACCCTGACTAGTAGTGCAGGAGTCACTTATAGCACAGCATATATTCTATGTCTGCTATGTGCTAGGTACTTTGTTAGGCAGAGAAAAGAGAGGGAAAATTCATACATCTAAAGGAGATGAGATAAATCATAGACATTATGGTAGGCTAAAAACATGGTCCCCAAAGATATCCATGTCCTAATCTGCAGGATTTATGAATGTTACCTTATATGACAAAAGGAACTTCGTGGGTATGATTAAGTTAGGGATCTTGCTATGAGATTATTCTGGATTATCTGAGTGGACTCTGTATAATTACATGGATCCTTAGCAGAGGGATGGTGAGGTAGATTTGACTGTAGAAATAGAAGCCTGCATGAACAACTGAAGGAAGACGCTACACTGCTAGCTTCAAAAATGGAGCAAGGAAGGGTCCAGGAGCCAAGGAATGCAAGGAATGCAGCTCTAGAAGCTGGGAAAAGCAAGGACATGTTCTCCTCTAGAGCCTCTGGAGGGAGCACAGCCCTACAAATGCTATGATTTTAGCCCAAAAGAACCCATTTTGGACATTTTGGTCTTCAGAAATGTAAGAGAATAAATTTGTATCATTTTAAGCCACTAAGTCTGTGGTAATTTTCACTGCAGCCATAAGAAACTAATACAGATCTGGTAAGTACTTGCACAAGATGGAGATACAGGTATTTGTTCAGAAGTTAACCAATGTGGAAGGCACCTTCTATTGATCAGCTCATTTGAGACATTAGTCACGCAGCCATGGTGACTGTGCTTCCTGTGGAACCTGTATTGAATGCCATGCTCACACAGAAGCAACGGAAAACCTTGCCCTTCATGATTTTCAAGGAGGATTGGAAAGAAACAGAGTATAAACACACGAAAATGACTTAAAGATACTTCGAAACAACATAACAAGAGGGAAACCCCCAATAAAGAAATGATTGGGTTCTAAAAAGTTAGTTTTAATCAATATTTGAAAACCAAAATGCATTTTCCCATAGAAACAATATCATATTCCATGGTTAAAGCATCAGAAAAGTGATAAAAATCTGTTAAATCTTTAAAATAGCACAAAGGAAAAACAGTTTAAATTAAAATCTGGGACGCATAGGAAATGAAAGTTCTGTGGTAATGGCTCCAAATTATTCACATTAACAGAGATGATCACTCAAATCCAGTGAGTCTCTGGGGCACTTGTCCCACCATTCTGTTACTGGACTCAATGGGTCCGTTTCTTGCTGAGCGTAATCAATGAATGCAACCGAGGCCAGAAGTCTGGTTAGGAAAGTTTATTACTTGTTACAAGCAAGGAGAATACTGGGGATTGCTCCCAAAGCAGTGTTTCCCCGAAAGAAGGGTTACAGTTTCTTTTATTGAGGATAAACATGAATACACATAAGCTTTATTGAAGTCATCACATGTAGAGGCAGTCATCACCATGCTTGCTTATGCATCCATGCTATGCTAATAAGTAATCATGGGTGGAGAATTTACTATTGTAATGAACAAAGTTCACTCTAGGTTCAGAATTTTAGCCCTTACTTGGTGGGTTTGGTCTTAATTGGTTTCCGCTGGTTCTTTGGTCACCAGCTTCTCTTCTCAGTTCCTTGGGACTGGCTATTCTTATAATTAACCTTTATCTGTCCCTTCCTACTCTGTTTCTTTAGGCTAACAATTCCATCCTCGGGCAAAGAATTCTTCTGGCATGCACATCTTAATTGGTTTCCGCTGGTTCTTTGGTCACCAGCTTCTCTTCTCAGTTCCTTGGGACTGGCTATTCTTATAATTAACCTTTATCTGTCCCTCCCTACTCTGTTTCTTTAGGCTAACAATTCCATCCTCGGGCAAAGAATTCTTCTGGCATGCACATAAGTTGCATGGGAGGCTTGAGCTAGGGTGGTGACACTGGAGATAAGAAGAAGATGATTCTGGTATATTTTGGAGAGAGAATGACTGCAATGATATGTGTGTGGAGGTGCCATCACAAAGTTCTCTTGTGCTGTTTACAGCCAATACCCACCTCGAGAGGTAACCATTAGTCTTATTTTTATAACCATAGATTAGTTTTGTGTGTTCTAGAAATTCATATAAATAGAATTATACAGTAAATACTCCCCGTGCTTGGCATTATTATACAACTTAGTGTTTTTAAGGCTTATCCAAGTAGTTGCCTGTGTTGGTTGTTCTTTTTTATTGCATGAATACTACAATTTGTTTATCCATTCCCCTGTTGATGAACATTTGGATTATATCCTCTTTTTGGTTATTATGAATAAGGCTTTCTATTCTTGTACAAGTCTTCTTTGTGGACATAGGCTCTCATTTCTCTTGGGTGCCTAGGAGTGAAATTGCCAAGTCGTAGGGTAGGTGTATGTTTAAGTTCAGTTGAAGATGTCAAAAAGTTTTCCAAAGAGTTCATACCATTTTTCTCTCCCATCAGCAATATATAGAAGTTTCAGTGCTCCACATCCTTTCAATACTTGCTGTCAACCATTTTTGTGGATATGAAGTGTTATCTCACTGTGCTTTAATTTGAATTTATCTGATGACTAATAATGTCGAACCTCTTTCCATTTGATTTATTGGACATTTGTATATCTTCTTTGTGAAGCGTTTGTGCTAATCTTTTGCACTCCCCCTTTTTTTTTAAGTGGTTGTCTTCTTATTATTGAATTTTAAGAGTTCTTTATATAATCTGGTTACAAGTCCTTTGCAGACATGTGTATTTTGAATATTTTCTCATAGTCTGTCACTTAACTTTTCACTTTCTTAATTTTGTCTTTTGATGAGCAGTTTTAAATTTTGATGGTCTATTTTATCAATTTTTTCTTTTATGGTTAGTGCTTTTTTTTGGTTCCTTGTAAGTAATCTTTGCCTACTTTATGATCACATAGATAGTCTTCTGTGTGTCCTTCTAGAAGATTTATAATTTTAGCTTTCACATTTAGATCTAAGATATATTTAAAAGCAATTTTTAGGAATGCTGTGAGTGTAAGGGTCAATGTTCATTTTTTTTCCTTCTGGATATTGAGTTCTCTTGATATTTATTCTAAGACTTGGTTTTCCCCTTGAATTGCATTGGTGTCTTAGTCATAGGTCAAATAACTGTTATATGTGGGGGCCTATATCTGGATTCTCTGTTCTGTTGCATTGATCTATTTGTTTATACTTATGCCTATACCATACTGTATTAATTACTTATCTTTGTAGTAAAATTTGAAATTTGGTAGTATAAATACTGTATCTTTGTTCTTATTTTAAAGATAATTTTGGCTATTCTGGGTTTTTTATGAATACTTGTAAATTTTAAAATTAGCCTATCAAATTTCCACCAAAAAAAAAGCCTTTTGGGATTTCAATCAGGATTGTATTGAATACATAGATCAATTTGGGAAGAACTGGCATTTTAGCAATTAAATCTTTCAATCCTTGAGGTAGACACTTTCTCCTTTTATTAAGTCTTTTTTGATTTGTCTCTGTGATGTTTTGTAATTTTCAGTGTAGATTCTTGCACATTTTATTTAGTCCTGTATATTTTCTTTTTTAAATCCCATTGTAAATAGTATTGTTTTAAATTTTACATTATTCAATTGTTTGTTGCAAGTATAAAAAAATACAATTGACATTCACATATTGACTTTGTATCACATGACCTTGCTAAATTCATATATTACACCCAGTAGTTTGTAGATTTCTTGGATTCTCTATGTACACAATCATGTCTCTTATAGATATAGACAGTTTTACTATTTCCTTTCCAATCTTTAAGCTTTTAAAAATCTTTTTCCCTCTCTTTATTGTACTGGTTAGGACCTCCAATACTATGTTGAAAAGGAATGGTGATAATAAACATCCTTGTCTTGCTAGGGGAAAGCATTCACTAGTTGACCGTTAAGTGTGATATTATTTGTTTGTTTTTGATAAATAACCTTATCAAATTGAAAAAGTTCCCTATATTCTTAGTCAACTAAGAGTTTTTATTACTAATAGCTGCTGAATTTTAGAAAATATTTTTCCTGCATTTTTTTTTAAAAAAAGATCATTTTATTAAAATTATATATTTGTTGTTGTTAAGCTAACTACTTTTTTCTGGAATAAATTCAGATGACCATGATGTGTTATACATCTTTATGTTACTGTACTTGATTTGTTAATATTTCATTTAGGATTTTTTTCTCTCTCTGTTATAAAGAGATATTGCTCTGTATTTTTTTTTTTTTTTTTTTTTTGGTGGGGTTTTTGATAGTTTTTGGTTCCCAGTTTGGCCATTGGGGTGGGGTTTTTTTTTTTGGAATTTTTTTATTCCTCTTTTTTAAAAAAAAATTTTCTTTTTTTTTTTTTTTTTTTTTTTTTTGGTAGTGTC
>NW_007735757.1:79480-93273 GCF_000696425.1 Galeopterus variegatus | reverse complement strand
TTTTGTTTTTTTTTTTTTTTTTTTTTTTTTTTTGGTAGTGTCTTTGATAGATTTTGGTATCCAGTGTAGCCATCTGGGTAGTGTTTCTGTTTTTGGAATGTTTTCAATTATGATTTAATTTCTTTAAAGCGTACAGAACTATTTAAAATTTCTATTTCTGCTTGTGCCAGTTTCTGTAAGTTGTGTTTTTCTAGAAGGTCACCCGTTTCATCGAGATTGTCAAACTTACTGGCATAAAGTTTTTCATAACATCTTCATATTATCCTTTTACTGTGTATCGTATCTGTAGTGATGTTGTTTTTGTCATTCCTGATGTTAGCAATTTGTTTTCTCTCTCATTCTTTTTTACTTTTCCTTGATAAACTTAAGCAATTGTTTTTAATTAATCAATTTTATTACTCTTTTTAAAGAACCATCTTTTGGCTTCATTGGAATTCTTTGTTTTATATTTATTTTCTATCTCATCAATTTCTAATTTTATTTTCTTCATTCCACTTTCTTTGGAGTGCATTTGCTCTTTTTTTCCTACCTTGCTGAGATAGATACTTAGTTAATAGAATTTCCATCTCATAACTGCTATAACTGTAATTTACAAATTTTGATACGTTGTATTTTCACAACTTTCCTTTCAAAATAGTTTCTAATTTTTATTGTCTTTGATGCATGGATTATTTAGAAGTATGTTACTCGATTTCCAAATAATTTTGTATTTTCTGGATATCTTATACTGATTTCCAGTATAATTTTATTGTGGTTAGCAAACATATTTTGTGTGATTTTAATCCTTTGATATTGATTAAGACTTGTTTTTTGGCTCAGCATGTGATAGATATGTTGAATTTTTCATATGTACTTGAAAAGACTGTATAACCTGCACTTGTTTGGTATAGTGTCAATTGTCTATAAGTGTCAATTAGGTTAAGTTATTGATATTGTTCAAATGTTCTACATCCTTAATACTGTTTTGTCTGCTTGTTCTATTAATTACCAAAGAAGGATATTAAAATCTCCAACTATGATTCTAAATTTGTCTGTTTCTCTTTCAGTCCTGCCAATTATTTTCTTGATAGATTTTGAAGTTACATCATTAGGAGAGTATGTGCATACACATTTAGGATTATTACGTCTTCCTCCTAATTAAATTGATTTCTTACGGGGTAGGCTGGTTAGCTCACTTGGGAGTGCGCAGTGCTGGTAGCACCAAGGTCACAGGTTCGGATCCCTGCACCAGCCAGCAAATTTTTAAAAAGTTGATTTTTTAATTATTATGAATTTCCTTCATTTCTTCTATTCCTTATTTCTTAAAATCTACTTTGGCTGTGTTAATATAGCCATACCTGCTTGCATATGGTTAATGTTTGCATGGACTATCTTTCCCATCATTTTACTTCTAATTTATCAGTTAATTATATTAAGGTGCATCTCTTGTAAGCAACATATTGTTGGATTTTTTAAAAAATAGTCTGACAATCTTTTTTCTTTTAAAAGAGTGATTAGTGCATTTAAATTTATTGTGATCACTCATATGGCTAGCTTTAAGTATACCATGTTTGTTTTTTAATTCGTTCCTCTGTTCCTTATTTCTTTGCTCCTCCTTTGTTGCTATCTTTCAGATTAATCAATTGCTTTTTAGTTTTCCATCTTTCCTCTTGTCTTTTTAGATATATTTCTTGTATGTTTTACTAGTTATCCTAATGATTAGATTATGCATCCTTAACTTACTGCTGTCTATCCTGAATTAGTATTTTACCTTTCCACAAACAATGTAAGAGCCTTATAACAGTATAATTTTAATTTTATTTATCTCTGCTGAAATTTGTGTTACTACTGTTATATAGCTTACTGCAACATATTATGAACCTTACAATACATTGATGGTATTGTTGTTTTAAACAGTAGTTTGTTTTTTTAAAAAGGGTTAGAAGTGAAAATTTTAAGAATGCCATGTACATCACATCAAAATATCAAATGCCTGGGAATAAACTTACCAAAGATGTACAAGTCCTCTAGGAAGAAAGTATGTTGGTGGAAGGGATATTGGAAGAAATTAAAGAGATCTAAATTAATGGAGTGGGGTAACATGTTTATGAGTTATAAGAGTCATTGTTGTAAAGATGTCAATTCATTGCGATTTAATCTTCAGATTTAATGCAATGCCAATCAAAATCCCAACAGGTAGGCGCATGCACATATGTGTGTGTGTAAAGCTAATTTTATAATCTTCATCAAGACAGTTGGAAGAGAAGGACAAGGTGGAGGACTTGCTGTATTAAGCTACAACTGTGTGGTATTAATGTAAGAATAGTCGAATAGATGAATGGGGCACTAGAGAGAACCCAGAAACTGATTCGTGCACATAAGAACATTTAATTTATGATAAAGCTGTCACTGCAAAGTAGTGGGAAAAAATAGTTTTTTCAATAAATGGTTCTGGGTGGAAAAAAAAACCCCTTGATCCTTATATAATACCCTACATAAAAATTAATTCTTGTTTGATTATAGACATAAACGCACTGGAAATCTGTGACAGCCTCCACCCAGATTTCAGAGGATGTATGGAAAAACCTGGGGACCCAGGCAGAGACCTGTGCAGGGGCGGAGCCGCCAGAGAGGCCATTTACTAGAGCAATGCGGAGCAGAAAAGTAGGATGGGGACAGAGAGCCCCCACCAGGGTAATGTCTAATAAGGCCAAGGCAGCGGGGCTGCTGCCAGGGCCACGGGCAACAAGCAACACTGGCCTGGAAAAGCTGCAGGCACAAGTGCAGCCCAGCAGGCTGACCCGGCAGAGCTGTGGGGGCAGGGCCACCCCAGGCTTTGGGGGCCAGATACCCCATTGTGCCCGGGATGTAGGACTTGGAGTCAAAGAAGATTGTTTTAGAACTTTAAGATTTAATGTCTGTTCTGCTGGGTTTTGGACTTGTTTGGGGCCTGTTTCTCCTTTCTTCTGGTCTGTTCCTCCCTTTTGGAATGGAAATGTGTACCCAATGTCTGTTCCACCATTGTATCTTGACCGTAGATAAATTTGCTTTTGATTTTTACAGGTTGACAGCTGGAAGGAGTTTGGCCTTTGGTCTCAAGTGAGACTTTTAAGTTGGTCCTGGAACAAGCTAAGACTTTTGGGACTGTTGGGATGGAATGATTATATTTTGTATGTGAAAGTGACATGAGTTTTGGGAAGCCAGGGGCAGAATGATAGAGTTTGGATGTGTTGTCCCCGAAAAAACTCATGCAGAAATCTGATCCCCAATGTGGCAGTGTTGGGAGCTGTTTGAGTCATGGAGGCAGATCCCTCATGAATGGATTAATGCTCTCCCTGGGGGTGGGGGTAGCGAGGGTAGTGAGTGAGTTGGGGGTGGGGGTAGTGAGTGAGTTTTTGCTTTATTAGTTCCTGCCAGAGTTGGTTGTTTAAAAGACCTGGCACCTCCCCTCTTTCTCTCTCTTGCTTCCTCTCTCACCATGTGATTTGCTTGTGCCTACTGTTTTCTGTCATGAGTAGAAGCAGCCTGAAGCCCGAACAAGATGCAGCTGTCCCAGAATTGTGAGCCAAATAAACCTCTTTTCTTTATAAATTACCCAGTCTCAGGTATTCTTAGAAGAAAATGCAGGAGGAAATCTTCATGACCTTAGGTGAGGCAAAGATTTCTCAGTATAAAACTAAAAGCACAATCCATAAAAGACCAAATTGATAAATTGGACTTGGTCAAAAGTCCATAAAGGTAGTTGAGAGGAGGAAGGAACATAACACATATACAGTGTCCAGCACGTGCCTGGAATGTAGTTAGAGATCAATAAGTATTAGTTGTCATTAACAGTAAAAAAAAATTTATTGTTTCTTTTTTTTGAATGGTCACGGTGCAGTCCGCACCACGCTCAGCCAGTGAGCGCACCGGCCATCCCTATATAGGATCCGAACCCACGGCCTTGGTGCTCCCAGCGCCGCACTCTCCCGAGTGAGCCACAGGGCCGGCCCCAAAAATTTATTGTTTATTTTTTTATAAATTTATTTTTAATTGGCAAATAATAATTGTGTACATTTATGGTGTAATAATAAAAAATTTTAAATAACTTCATAAATGTTCATCGAGATGAGAAAGGACTCTATTGTTATGGGACACCCATACTATGAATTACTATATACATATAAATGAATTTTATGTATGAATTCATATATATGAATATGTATGAATTTACTATAAACATATATATGTACACAAACACTTTTTTTTTAATGAGGTAAATTTATACTGACATGGAATGTTGCTTTGCCCCCCACAGATTTGTCACCCCTCTTCCCCTGGGTGACAGTGCTGCAAAGGATTACTCAAAGCCCATCTCTTCTGAGCAGTGAGAAGCCCCAAAGTGGTTAATCTCCCAGAACCCTCAAGAGCAAAGCATTCCTTCCATTTGGGAAATTAACCATGAATTGGGGTTCTCTTCCTGCATTTATTTTCCAGAACTGGAAGTTACAGGAAGAGACATAAGTGGGCTTAAAGTTTTAACAAGTTTAACAATAGAAGCTGGTAACATTCAGTAAAAACAAGTCAGATGACATTCCATTAGGCAATTGAGTGATCCACCAACAAAAGCTTGAGCTTAGCAAACATTCTCTTCTTACAGCAATTTCCCAGTGTCTTTACATATCAATCAGTAATCTGTCTGTCTTTGCTGTGTTAAAACTCTTTATCTTACAACAGAGACTCAATAGCCTGGGGAAAGTTTCCTATTTTTTGTAAGGTCAATATTTGAAACTGCAAGGCTTTGGAAAACCAAGCCCTGTGAAGTACATATGCTTTATGCATATTCTACAATGGAAAGATTAAAAAAGATTTTAATCAGCAAAGCCCTTATTTGGTTTGTACAGTTTTTATGGCAGAGGGTAGAAAGAATCAAAGTGAGCACATTTAAAGCTTCAACTCATACACCAGAGTATATCACACTCACTTGTATTCCACTGACCAAAGCAAATCACATGGGCCCTGCCTATTGGGAGGCACTGAAAGTCACATGGCTAGGGTGTGGATGTACAATCAACTTATAGAGGAGAAAGTGGACAGTTGGGAACAGTAATACAATCTATCAAGGGTGGCTATCAATGACCCCACCTTTGAGTAGATATACCATGGTGTATGTGTGTGTGTGCACATATGTGTGTGTTTACATTCAGGACTCATGTATATGGGCCACACATATAGAAAAATATTATGCCTGTGGACGCCACCAAGCAAATGAGATTACCATGAAACCTTGATAATGAGGGATAACTCCCAGTTTTTTGAGTCTCCAATGGTGAAATGAAGATACTTGGGTGATCCCTAGGCCCATTCCCAACTAGAGATTTTTGGTCCTTCACAATACCCTGGACATTCAAATTTGTGTTTAGTTTCTTATTAAAAAAATCATTTCACTTAATTTTTACAACAGCACTATAAGATAGCTACTATTATCCTCATTATAAATTCCTAGGTGTCAAGGGCCTTTTAGAAGCACTATCTGATTGTTAAATCCCTCTGAAGATTATTTGTACATGCCATTTTTAGCAGTTCTGGGGGGTGGAGGTGGGGGAGCTATCTTGCATCAGTTTTAACTGTGCCTCAGGGATACAGATATGTGTGTAACAGGTATGCTCATTTTTCAAATCTAAGACCTAGGCTTTGTAAGGTTAGGGCAGAAGATGGCCTTGGCTTCTTATCAATCAGAGAGGAGGAAGGTCACAGGGAGTACTTAGGCTTGTAGTCTCTGGTAGTGATATCACATTGTCTAAAGATATTTCTGTGTAGGCAGAATCATGCGAAACATTTTGGCTTCATTTGGTCTTGTTATTGAGAAAACCTGCTCCTTAAATGGAAATATGTCACAAAAGTCAAATTTTCAGAGTTGGTAAAATCAAAAGCTTACATGTGAATTTCATAAATGTTATGCTGGCTGGAAACAAAGAGTAAAATCACATGTGACTAATTTGATGGTAAGACACGACAGTCAAAAGGCATTTAATTAAAAAGCAAAATATCTTTCTGCATCTATTGAGATGAGGGGAAAAAAACCAAATACTGTCCTGTCAAAGAAAAGACCAGGGGGCAAAGTTTGTTGCACAGCTATGTATAATCTCTAGACTATGTCCTCAAAGATTTACTTGATAATATTCCCATGTTGTTACCTTACCTTTGGCATTAAAGGGGAGTGGCAATCTCTGAAGTGATTAGGCAACAGTCCTATAAAACAGACTTATTTTGTTGCTGTACCTAAATGTGCACTCTCTTTGGTATATTTTCCCTGGTTCTTCAGGTTCTAAATTTATTATGTTTTATTTGATGCCAAAGATGTATAATTACATCAAACGTCAACATGCAGTTTTTCCTTTCTTGGTAGAAAGAAAACCCAAGTCTCTTTCATCCTGGTTCAGTGATTTTGTCACTCTAGAGTACTGACCTAATCCTAACCTAAGTCCAAAGGTCCAAGATCATATGCTCAAGAAGAGGCCTGAAGTAATTTTCACCTGCAGACACAGATTTTATCCAAGCCCCACATCTCACTCACTAGATACTGCCAGCTGGTGTTCTGAAGTTACCAACAGAGCGAGAACATAATGGACAGTGAACACAACTTGTTCACCAACCTGTGCTTGATCATGCTTGTTCTGGGAGGGTTTGCAGATGTTCAATCATGCTTGTGTTGTTAGGGTTTGCAGATGCTAAGGCTTCCCAATGGTGTGATTTGGTTACCATTAATCTTATCAGGTTGCTGTTGCCAGAAGATGTATCCTTTCTGTGGAGGAATAAAACAGAGAATCAGTGTGAGCCTCATGTTTGCATAAACAGAGCAATGAATGAAAAAAGAGTTGAGCTAGACTTTATTTTGGCAGTTAATGTTGACTCACTGGAAAACATTGGACAAGTTTCCTAAACTTTCTGTGCCTTTGTTTGCCAATCTGTAAAATGTCCTCTCTGCATCTCAAGGTTATACTAATCATAGGTCCTAGATTTTAGAACTGTTCCATAGACACCTCATTCAAATATTCAACGATACTTATTGAGAGCATACTATGTGCCAGGTACTGTGGTAGGTATAAATCCAACACAGCCTAAAGGGGAGTTCATCATCTTTCCTTCCTCAAACCAGCTTTGATCTCCTATATTCTCAGTCTCAGTGGTGGCATCACCATCCACCCAGTTATCCAGGGAGGAAATCCCTGGGAGTCAACCTTGACTTTTCTCTCTCCCTCAGCCCTATATCCAATAAATGGCCACGTCTCCTCAAGTGTACCCCCTCCCCACTAATTTTTAGAATCTATTACTCCCTTGGTAATCCTGCCTCAGTGTCTTTGCACTCATGGTCTCTGTGCTTTGAACACTTCCTGTGATTTCACAATGCTGGCTTCTTTTCATACCGACTAGCTCAAATGTCATCTGTTTAGTGACACCCTCTTCAACACATTCTATCCAGAACTGCTCCCCAGTCCCACTCTCAATCTCATTACCCTGTTCTACTGTCTTACCAATACTGCCGAATAACTTATTTGTATCCCCTCACCCCTTTTTTTTTGTATTTCTCTATCACTAGAATCTAAGCTCCATAAGTGCAAGGGACCTTATCTGTCCTGTTCACCTCTATTCTAGACACTGGGGATATGGTCAGTAAAATCACTCTTTATTGTACTCATATGGCAAAAATCCAACCCTGATGTTATGAAATGAATTGTGTCCCCCAAGGGTTCATGTATTAATCTCCACAGTAACAGTGTTGAGGGTGGGAAATACTATTTTGGTAATTGAAAGGTGGAGCCTTTAAGAGGTGATTAGATTGTGAGAACCATGCCCTTGTGAACACTGATCCATTTGTGGAGTAATAAGCTGGTTTAATGGGTGGTAATAGAAGTGTTTCTGATGGCTTTATAAGGACAGCCAGTAAGCAAGTAAGCAGGTTGGCTCTCTCTTGCTCAAGCCATTTGCCATGTGACACCCTGCATTGCTGTGAAGAGTCACCACTTACCTACAAGACCCTCACCAGATGTGTTTTCTGGTCTTTGGATTTCCCAACCTACAAAAATGTAAGAAATAAATTTTATTTCTTTATAAATTACCCAGTTTCAGGTATTGTTATAAGCAACAGAAACAGACGAATACACTTGGTAAAATCCAATTCTCTGTCTTCCTTACATGCACCCAACACACCCAACACCCCATGCTGATTGGTCTCATGACAGTAAATGACCTCAAATGGCCCTTGCGGCAACTTGGCAGTGCTGCCATATTCCTCCAAATCAATTCATTCTCCATCCCCCTAGACACTAATTTCAGACCTTTCCCTCATCAAACCTCCAAACCCTGTTTCCCCTTCTTCAGCCTCATCTGATGATGTTGTTTCTTATTTAGACAATGGAAACGATCAGTAGAGATCTTGCAGGTGCTCTCCCCACAATGTCTGTCCATATACTGTGCCTTCCACTTGTTCCAGTGGATGGACCGTCCATGCCATTCCCTCTACTTGTGCATTAGATCCCACCTCCTCTCACTCAAGGACAACACTCCTATATCATCCGTTTTTCCCTTTACTGGATCATTCCCATCAATGTTCAACATGCTCTAACATCACTCATCTTAAACAAAACAACTTCTCTTGACCCCATATCCACTTTCATTTACTACTCCCAGTTTTCTGCTCCCTTTTATAATGAAACTCTTTGCAAAAGGTGTGAGGCATTCTGTCTTCACTTTCTCTCCTCTCATTTTCTTTTTTAAAAAATTTTTGGCTTTATATATTTATTTTTATTATTCCTATATTTATCATTACACAATGCAATCATTTTTGTGGCCCTTGACCTACTTGAGTATGTACAATTCTTTTTTTTAAATTTTAATTTATCAATATACAATGTAGTAGATTTTTGTGTCCCTTTATCAATTTCTCCTTTTCCCCCTCATTCTCTTCCCCTCCCCCCAATCAACATCATGAGTTATGGACAATTCTGAGTATGCTACCAGTTCATGGCTTCTCCCACTGATCTCTGAAATACCCAATGAAAACAAACCAAGGCTGAGAACTGCTTCTCTACAGAATAAAATTGAGTAAAACTGCTAAAGTTTGCTATATATCATACAAACATTCTACCTTAAGTTTACAACTATTTTTTTTTTTTTTTTTGTCTTTTGTCTTTTTTCCGTGTCCGGCAACGGATCGCAACCCTCAGTGTTGCCCCCGCACCGGACCGGGGACCGGCAACGGGATCGCAAGCCTCGGCGTTGCTCCCGCGCCTCGCTCAGCCAGTGAGCGGGAGCCGGTCTGTATGTGGGATCCGAACCCTCGGACGGGAGCGCCGCCGCGCTTCCCAAGCGGCGCACTATCCAGTGCGCCACCGGGCCGGCCCCAACAACTATTAATCTTTCAAAAGTCAGCCCACTTGGGCTGGCCCGGTGGTGCACTGGAGAGTGCGCCGCTTGGGAGTGTGGTGTGCTTCCGCCTAGGGTTCGGATCCCATGTGGAGACCGGTTCCCGCTCACTGGCTGAGCGCGGTGCAGGCACAACACCGAGGGTTGCGATCCCATTGCCGGTCAGTAAAAAAGACAAAAAGGAAAAAAAAAAAGTCAGCCCACCATAAATATTGCATAGAGAAAAATCTTAATTATATACGTCTAAATATGATATTAAAGCCAGAAAGAATATAAACAAGTGGGGGGAAGGCACGAAAAATCGTAGTGACATTTGGAAAAGATTAAAACTAAAACATCCTGCATTCAGCAAAATTTTTGAGTATAAACTACATCCAAAGCTGTATGCAAGAAGTTTTTATTAGCTTAGTGGAAAGATGATGATGTAAGATTTGAGACACATTTTAGACCTAGACTTAATAGGAATTGGTGACTAATTTGCTTTTTTCGTTTTTTGTTTTCTGTTTGTTTTTTATTGAATCATAATTGATTATAAATATTTTGGGGATTCAATGTTGACATATGTTGATCATGTCAATATTACTAGTATGTATATTGTTACAAATCATACTTATTCTTTATACCCCTTGTCCAATCTCTCCCTATCCACCTCTCCCTCCCCACTTCCACCACTGATAACCCTAGATTTCTTCTCTTCCTCTGTAAGAGTAATGGTTACTCTGTTGATTTGTTGCCTAAATGATCTGCCCAATGCTGAGAGGTGTGATCAGATTCCCCAATATTATCATAGAGCAGATGCTTCTGTCACTCTGGAATGGGCTTTGTGGAGAGAGACATCCTATTTTTTTCTTTGGTCTCTGCTGGTGACTCTCCTCATGTCAATGCACTCCAGTGGCTGGTGGACCATCTGTGTGGTGGTTGTGATGTCTAGCCACTGTTGTGGCAGCCATGGTTATTGCGGTGGCTGTGGTGGGACACCCACATGGAGGTAATGTTTTTGGCATGCTCCTTGGTGCTGGTGGTGTGCCTAGTTGTGGGGGGAATCTAGTCCCTGGCTCGATGCCTGGGGCCCTCATTTTCTTTTTTAATCCACTCCAGTCAGGCTTTTGACTCCATCAATACCCAGAAATTGCTCTTGCCAAGATCGTAAGTAACCATCATATTGCCCGATCCAGGGGTTATTTCTCTATCTTATCCCTATTGCACCTCAGCTGCATTTGACACAATCACTCCCTTCCCCTTGAAATGGCTCTTTATTTGGCCTCAGGGGTACCGTGCTCTTAGTTCTCATGCTATCTCATTGGCTGCTCTTCTTAATCTCTTTTGCAGCTTCTTCCGCATCTTCTCGACATCTAAATATTAGTTGCTCAAGGCTTAGTCTCTTTTATAGATCCAGTTATACTCTAGGGCATCCCATCCAGTCCCAAAGCTTAAGTACCGGCCTAAAATTATGACTTCCATATTTATATATTCAGTTCCAAACTATCTCCTGAACTCCAGACTAGTCTACCAATTACCTATTCAAAATCTCTACTTGGGTATCTAATAACCATCTCATGCTACTCTGTCCAAAAATGAATTCTTTCTTCTTTTTTTCCAAAAATGAATTCTTGATGTTCCCTAAGCCTCCTCATTCTCAGTATTTCTCCCTCCATATGGCAATTCCATTCTACTAATTGCTCAGGCAAACTCCCTGAAATCATCCTTTATTCTTCTATTCTTCCCAAATGCTCAATCAGTGAATGCTATAGGCTCTGTCTTTTCAATATATCCAGTATCTGACCACTACTCCACTGCCACCATGCTGGCCCCATATTATCATCTCCTGGCCAGACTATTGCAATAGTCTCCTAACTGCCCTCCTCTACAGACTCTTCATACAGCATCTAGAGTAAAACTTTTATACATGTAACCTCACTAGCAGACTCAGAGTTTCTCAGCTACCTTTCTTAGATGTGTTTTAGATGGCACACTCAATACACCTACAATCTACTTAGCTTATAGTTAGGACCCTATCTCTTGTATTCTGTTAAAACAAATGTACTTTGAGTTAAAAATAGTAAACTCTCTTTTGTTTAAGTGGCAGGTGGTTGATATTGATGCTTTAACAGATAAGTCTACCTATAGAGTCTGGAGGGGAAGAAATAAGTAGACCATGGAGCCTAGAATGGAAAAACCATTCAGGAGCAGCCACATAGGACAGAGGGCCCTCTAGAGAAGCTACCAAAGGATACAAATCTATCCTAAGGTTTTCAGAAAACACCCAAATGGGAAAGCTGCTGTACAAAGTCAATGTAGCCCCATTATATAACTCTGTTCTACTTTTGTCTTAGCATTGATCACTACTTTATTTTTATTTGTTTATTGCCTGTCTCCTCCTTTTAAAATATAAACTCCAGGAGATTAGTGCCCTCTATCTCCAGTGCCATAATTAGTGCTTGGCACATAGTACCTGGCTCAATCAGTATTTACAGAATGACTCGACACAAAATTAGCTTCATGAAATCATACTTTGAGTTTTTAGGAAAAAATTAACGTGAAGTCATCCCTTTTGTAGCCTACAACAAATTTCTCTCTTTTATTTTAGGGGGAGGTGTGTATATGGGGGGGTGCAACTTTAATATGAGTTTACTGAAGAGGGAGGCAATCCTATTAACCTAATGGGAATAGTATTCTGACGACAATACCCAGAGAATTAACGTAGTTCCTGTTTCAGTTTTGACAATTACCATTCCAAGTCGGAGTATCTTCACTGTTGTGGCGACAAATATAGTCCCTATTTACAGGGTCGTTGTGTGAGTTAAATGAGAAAATATATGTAAATCTCTTAGGCAGCACCTAGAACTACATCAACAAATGCAGCTATTTTGTTGTTATTATCCTAACGTTTATATTAATGGTATAGTACACCATAAATCCACTCGAAGCTGATGTTGAGTCATGGTAATTCCTAACAACACATTGCTTCAATCTGCTCCCCACAATTCACTTGAGATTCACTGAGGCAATGACGTCTTTCGTGATTTTAATTTATTACCATTAAGAGTCTCCTAACTTTGACTTATAGGTAATAGGGAATCAGTAAGGGGATTTCAGGGTCTAAACCAATTTATCACTAGCGTTAACTGAACTGAGCACGCTATCCTTTACAATCTTACTATGACTCGCTGGAGGACATGATCGAAGTCTTACTGAATTCTCTATCCCCTAGAGTCCATATTGTAAGACCGGCCCAAAAGCACGAATCTTAACTTGATGGGAAGGCTCATCTCGCAAAGACCAGGAGGCACAGAGATCGATGCACAGGCAAGAGGTTTTTATTTCCGGCATGCTGGAGGTCACCCCGTTTTCAGGACAGGAGCAGCCCCGAATTCACAATGCAAGCAGCTTTTATACAGTTTTTTTTGGAACAGATATTGTGATAGGATCAACTGTTGGTTATCTGTGGTGCTTTTAGATTTACAGGTGGGCTTCAGCTGGCGTTTTTGGGTTTACAGGTGGGTTTTAGCAGGCCGGCACCCCTTTAGCGCATTTCTCAATTGTTTACCTTCCCCGGGGTCTGGCTTGGTGGCCTTTGAACCAGTTATTTCCTGAAACCGGTGGGGGCTATTAATGTTTAGTGTGCTCGGGCCTGACCTTTGTCACGGCCCCTGATAAGCTGCATTGCTTATGCATTGTTTAGTGTGCTCAGGCCTGACCCTTGTCATGGCCCCTGATAAGCTGCGTTGCTTATGCATTGTCACAAGACTGCGTACATTAAGGTTATATATATTTTTTTTACAATTCTAGTACTTATATTCTATGTCCCCCCTACATTTTAATTTATTTCCAACAATTTCCCCCTTTTTCTGTTTCCTGCTTTGCTGGTAATGCTTTTACCCATTCAGAGAGGGTGTCTACAAAAACTGGGAGATACTTGTAACCATATTTACCTGGGTTGATCTCTGTAAAGTCCATTTCCCAATGTACCCCAGGTCTGTCTCCCTGGGTCTTTTGCCAGGTCCTGTGGTATTTTTACAAGCATTTACCTTTTGACATGGCACACACTTATAAACTATCTGTTCTGCTAACTGTCTCAGCCCTATGATGTTATATTTTGTCCTTAGGGCAGTCTGGACCAATTTGTTTACTCCCAGATGAGTCCATTGGTGCATTTGTTCGGTCATGGCACGAACTTGTTCTTGTGGCAAGATAGGCTTGCCTGATGCTGCATGCCAATGCCCTGTTTCCTGATGAAAGTAGTTATTAGAGTCCCTTGAGATCACTGCTACGTCCTCAGCTGAGTATTTAAACCTGGGCTTTTCTGGCTCGGGGATGTTAACCAACAAAATAGACGAGGACCCATGGGCTGCCGCCCTTGCCTCTGAATCGGCCAAGTTGTTTCCCCTGGCGATGGGGGAATCCCCTTT
>NW_007735757.1:77990-79019 GCF_000696425.1 Galeopterus variegatus | reverse complement strand
GGCCTCTAGCAGGGCTACGATCTCTGCCTTTTTTTTTTTTTTATTTCTTTTCCTCCAGAGGTCAGCAGACCCCGTTATTGATATATAGCACCGTGCACATGGGCAGTGGCAAAGGCATACCTGCTGTCCATATAGATGTTGATTCTTTTGCCCTCTCCTAGTTCAAGGGCTTTCGTGAGGGCGATGAGTTCTGCCTTCTGGGCAGACGTTCCGGCAGGTAAGGTCTGTGCCCATATCAGATTCTGGCCATCTATTGCAGTGGCTCCTCCCACTCCTCTTCCTTCCTCCAGGAAACTGCTCCTATCAGTAAACCAGGTGGCTTCGGCATCCATCAGAGGCTGGTCTGACAAGTCTTTCTGCCATCCATGTGCCTCAGCAAGCACTTGTTGACAATCGTGGATAGGCAGGACGAGGTCAGAGTCCAGCAGCAGTGTGGCTGGATTTAAGCTCACGGCGGAGCAAAAGTAACCCGGTCTGAATTCAGTAACAGAGTCTGATAGTGAGTCATGCGAGCATTTGTGAGCCAGCGGTCGGGGGGGTGGGGGAGGGCTGGCGGACAACACTCCCTAAAGCATGAGGTGCTGAGATTACTAAATTCTGCCCCATAGTCAATTTGTCAGCATCTTACTAGGACAGTAACTGCCGCTACAATCCTTAGACAGGCTGGCCACCCAGCGGCTGCTGGGTCTAGTTTTTTAGACAGATATGCTACAGGCCTTTTACAGGGCTCCAGGTTTTTTTTCCTTGCAGTACACACATTGATCCTTTGCCAGGGGTCTCTTCCTGTTGCCTGGTACTGTCTTACTGGGCTCCCTAGTTTTCCTGACTACAGTGGCCAGAATTTTGTGAAAATTTCTTTCTTGGCGCCTTTCCCCCTTTATTTCTTTTTCTTTCTCTGACTTTCTATTATGATAAACCTTTTCAGCCACCTGCACTCATTCCCTTAATGACTTTTCTCGTAACCCTTTAAGCTTCTGCAGTTTCTTCCTTGATGCCTCTACTAGACTGGTCAATAAAAGCAACTGTCAC
>NW_007735757.1:73415-74536 GCF_000696425.1 Galeopterus variegatus | reverse complement strand
CAAAGACCAGGAGGCACAGAGATCGATGCAAAAGCAAGAGGTTTTCATTTCCGGCATGCTGGAGGTCGCCCCGTTTTCAGGACAGGAACGGCCCCAAATTCACAACCCCGTTTTCAGGACAGGAGCGGCCCCGAATTCACAATGCAAGCAGCTTTTATACAGTTTTTTTGAACGGATATTGTGATAGGATCATCTGTTGGTTATCTGTGGCACTTTTAGATTTACAGGTGGGCATCAGTTGGCGCCTTTTGGATTTACAGGTGGGCTTTAACAGGCTGGCACCCCTTATCGCATTTTTTAATTGTTTACCTTCCCTAGGGTCTGGCTTGGTGGCCTTTGAACCAGCTATTTCCTGAAACCGGTGGGGGCTATTAAAGTTTAGTGTGCTCGGGCCTGACCTTTGTCACGGCCCCTGATAAGCTCCGTTGCTTATGCATTGTTCAGTGTGCTTGGGACTGACCCTTGTTCTGGCCCCCGAAAAAACTGCTTTGCTTATGCACTGCTACAAGACTGCGTACATTAAGGTTATATTTTTCTACAATTTTACTACTTATATTCTATGCCCCCCTATATTACAATTTATTTCTAACAATTTCCCCCTTTTTTCTACAATTTTACTACTTATATTCTATGCCCCCCTACATTACAATTTATTTCCAACAATTTCCCCCTTTTTTTCTCTGGTGCATATTTCAATCATGAAATACTTGTCCCTATTGATTTAGTTCTCGGTATTGTTGNCTCTAGGACAAAAGTTCACCACACATGATGCTTTCTTACAATGAAGTATTTTCTTTTCCTGTACACTGATTTTCTTCTTTACCAACAATACTAAATTAACCTCATTTATCTGAAAATCCCATGATCAAAGATCATACTGTTTTAGGCTGGGCTTATAACTTTAACCTTAAAACCTCTAGCAAAGACAAATGTAATCCTGTTTGACCAGCAAACCCAAGTAGATAATTCCAAAAACACTTCTCATAGCAGTGTGAATTTTAAAAAGCCTTTTTACCTTTTTTTTCAGTTTTAGTTTAATGTTCACATTTAGCTAGAACTAGCTACATTGTATAAGGAAAACAGAATCTCCAAGTGGCCTTGATTTTTTTTAACATGTTTTT
>NW_007735757.1:72422-72799 GCF_000696425.1 Galeopterus variegatus | reverse complement strand
CCTCCAGGATTCCTGTGGTTGCGGCATGTTGGTACATCTACCTGCCGCTATAACCACTACAGACGGCTCTGCCTAGGAGCCTCAGAGAATCCAAAACCAGATCGGTATTTCCGTCCTGGAGCCACAGAGAAACCCAAAACCAGATTACAGTAAACAACAGAGAAAACTCAAAGACAGACGCAGACAGACAGACAACCGCGGTACCTGCTCTAGAGCAATCCCTCCATTCTCTAGTCTCCGGGTCCTAGATAGACCCAATTCCCGGCCAATGCACCAAAATGTAAGACTGGCCTAAAAGCACGAATCTTAACTTGACGGGAAGGCTCATCTCACAAAGACCAGGAGGCACAGAGATCGATGCACAAGCAAGAGGTTTT
>NW_007735757.1:71049-71453 GCF_000696425.1 Galeopterus variegatus | reverse complement strand
CGGAGATCGCCCCGTTTTCAGGACAGGAGCGGCCCCGAATTCACAATGCAAGCAGCTTTTATACAGTTTTTTGAACGGATATTGTGATAGGATCAACTGTTGGTTATCTGTGGCGCTTTTAGATTTACAGGTGGGCTTCAGCTGGCGCCTTTTGGGTTTACAGGTGGGTTTTAGCAGGCTGGCACCCCTTTAGCGCATTTCTCAATTGTTTACCTTCCCCGGGGTCTGGCTTGGTGGCCTTTGAACCAGCTATTTCCTGAAACCGGTGGGGGCTATTAATGTTTAGTGTGCTCGGGCCTGACCTTTGTCACGGCCCCTGATAAACTGCGTTGCTTATGCATTGTTTAGTGTGCTCGGGCCTGATCCTTGTCACGGCCCCTGATAAGCTGCATTGCTTATGCATT
>NW_007735757.1:35559-70527 GCF_000696425.1 Galeopterus variegatus | reverse complement strand
GAGAGAGAGAGAGAGAGAGAGAGAGAGAGAGATTGGGGAGAACGGATTTGCTGGAGGACAGAATCTGGTAGGAAATGGGCAGACAAATAAGGTAAGGCCATGCTTCGCTCTTCCTCCTCTCTTTCTCCTCTCTTTTAATCTCTCCAATCACTGCTCTACACAACCCAACATCAGAGAAACCAGAAAGAACAGAGTGAGTGAAGAGTTATAGTTTAAAAAGCCCAACCACACATCCTTCCCCATTGTAGGTTTCAGAACCTAAAAAAGCCTGAGGTGGGGAAAAGGAACATTTTAAATTGAGTGAGAGTTTTAAGATTTGATATTACATTGTAGTGAACAACAAGACTGTTTATTATTGTTATTTAAGGGAAATTATTCTGACACTTGTTAAATGTTTAAAATGGTAAAACAGATTTTATTCAAGATTATTGCAAGAGGGGAAAGAAACAACTGAATTCAAACTACAACAGAGACCGTTGGGGATTCATTGCTGGTGGGCAGAGTGAGGGGGTCAGTGGATGGGAAATTACTAAGAGGAAACGTCAAAAGCAGGGGGATTCTTGCTAAACTGGCTTAACAGGATTATTCATAAAGGCAGGCCAAGGATTTGGATATCAAGGATGGAGGAAGAAATTGGATTAGATATCAAGAGTAGGGGTATAGAAAAGGAAAAAAGCTTTCCTCTCTTTTCTGAGATTCAGTGACTGGAGTTTTCAAATAAAACTGACAAAAGGCAGATTAGCAAGAGAAAAAAACAGTTTATTTATGCATGCAACATACATACACGCAGGAGTGCTCAGTGATGAGTAACTCAAAGGGGTCGTTAAAATATGTGGCTACATATCTAACTTAGTAGTTGAATAAAGGGTACTTCTGGGAAAACAAATGACTTTTTGTAAAGATAAGAGTACCCTTAGGAGAGTGGTTGTCTGGTGACAATGTCTTTTTGGGTGTGGTAAAAAACTTCTCTTCTGGAGAAGATTAGAGTTGCTTCCAGAGAGAGGATTTATGACAATTAAGTTCTTTTGAATTCTTTTGGGAAGCTCTGCTTTTAAGCAGTTTAGGGGATTTCAGGAACTCAAATACCTTCAGCATAAAATAATTCTTAAACTGATGTGGCATATTTTGGGGTGGCATATCCTGATGATCTTCAGGGTGTAAGAGCCCACCACAGCAAATAGTCATAGACAATTAGCCTTAGAAGAGCCATTTTGTAGAACACAGTTTTAAGCAGAATGTTAGCCATAAAGAAGTATTTTTGTAACCTTGGCTCACAATAGCTTATGAGAAAACGCTGCAGAACTTAGTGCTTGGGAAAAGCAATATAATAAGAGCTAGTCAGTAACTTGCAGAACTAATCATTCTTCCTTTGGAGTCACAGCTGTCTGGGGACAAGACAGCATCCAGCTTGGGGAAGCCGGATAACAATCAAGTCCCAAGGATGAGTTGAAAAGTTATAACACTATGAGATAATAAAAGCCTTGAGTCTGTAAGATTGCATGTGACACTCCCTCAATGGGAATAAGTTCCCCCCTCGTTTCCCACACTTTTCTCTTTAAAAACCCTGCTGAGGCTCCTGAGCCTTTGAAACAGTTTAACCTACTGGTCTCCCAGGTTGCACTTCCTGAATAAAGCTTCCAAACCCTGCACCAACACCTGGGACTTACGAGTCATTTATTACTGGTGAAAGGGCAGCCAAACTTGGTGCCTGTAACAGGGGGATTCTCACTAAACTATTTAGGAAGACTCATGCTAAAACTAGGCTAGGCAAGCCAGGGTCCAGGCCCAATGTTGAAGCCTAGTTGAGAAGAGGGTTCAGAGGAGCCTGACTAAAGTTTGGTCAAGAAGGAAGCATTTGTCAGTATAGGCAAAAATCCAGAAAAGATTTAGGCTCTATCTGAGTTTTCATTGAGAAGTGAGAAAAAAGTAGTCTACAGAGCAAGCTTAAAGAGGCAATGTGAGTGAAAATATTCTAGATTTCTTGCTTGCACCCTGAGACCAGTTCATTTAGTTGTGCTGAGTTGTTCTGGTACTTTTTATAGTATTTTCCCTTAAGTATAATCTCAGTATTTGGTTTTTTTTGTTTTTTTTTTTGTCTTTTTGTCTTTTTCCGTGTCCGGCAACGGATCGCAACCCTCAGTGTTGCCCCCGTACCGGACCGGGGACCGGCAACGGGATTGCAACCCTCAGTGTCGCTCCCGCACCTCGCCCAGCCAGTGAGCGGGAACCGGTCTGCATGTGGGATCCAAACCCTCGGGCAGGAGCGCCGCCGCGCTTCCCAAGCGGCGCACTATCCAGTGCGCCACCGGGCTGGCCCTCAGTATTTGTTTTGAGAAATTTTATAAGTCAGAGCTGTGAACTGCAAAAAGCAGAAGCTATTATTAATAATTTTGTTTATTTCAGCTAATTTAAGCTAAAATAAAATTTATTGTTAAAATTGAGCATCTTGCCTGGCTTCCAGTCAAGACGATGGAATAGACAGTCCCCAGCATCACTCTCTCTCACAAATCAGTGAATTTACAACTATTAAAAAGCAATGACAGCCAAGCTGGGGTCACTAGAGCTCAGGGGATGAGGAGGAGAGACATACAGAATGCATGAAGGCAGGAGAAGACACAATGAAAGAAAGAAAAGATTGCTCCTATCATTTTGAATCCTGGCCGCTTCAAGGCTGAAGCTGGTGAGTACCCAAAAAAAGAGCTGGCAAAATCCACAGCTGTGCCCTTCGTATGAAGTTGCTTGGAGGCAGCAGGGGAGAAGAGGGCCTTGGTGACCCTCAGGCCAGCAAGACCACTAACAGGATACCTGTGGACCCTCATAGGAGCAAGGAGCTACAACTACTGAAAAAAGGAACCTGGTGAGTCATCACAAGTGACCAGTGCATGGCCAGTCCCATAGGAAGTGTTTGGAGTGGAGGCAGTGGGGAAGTTGGGCCACCGAGTAACACTGGGGCACAGCAAGAACAGCTGATCTGCCCTCCAATCAGCACAGGCTCACTCTGTGCAGATTGGTCAGGAATATAGAACTGTAGGGGGAGCAGTTTGCTGAAAGACTCAGGCCCAGACCAGAGTTTCCACACAACCCAGGTGTACTAGGTCTCACGAGACCCAGAAGTACCTACAAAGTCAGCCATTAAAACCTGAGCTGCCAAAAAGCCTTCCCCGGGGAATCAGCACCAAAGCAACAATTTAGATCAACCACAGGGCTCAGCGTTGGTCCCCACAGGAAGTTCCCCATTTTAGAAGTAAGCAAAGGACAACGAATTAGTTCCAGTGCAGAGTTTAAGTGGTGGGAACAGCAAATAATCAAACACAGAATTGAAAGAAAAAACAAAATACTCACAGACAAGAGACAAAGTTTGATATTAAGTAGTAAAGGTCTCACTTCACGAAAGAACAGCTATAAAACATAGAAGAACCAGAAGCCCCCTGGGCCCCCAAGCCAGGAACGGGGGAGGGCTGGGGGCCTCAGCCATGCTTCCTGACACCCACAACCAGGCCAGCGATGACCCCCCAGCCCAGGCCCCTGAACCCAGATAGTGGAGGGCTGAGAGCCTCAGCCACACCCCCCCACACACCTGCACCCAGCCCAGCTACGACCACTGATCCACCACTGGAAGCCCCCCGGTCTGCCCTGCAGGAATGAGGGGTATGCCACAGGCCTTAACCACGCCCCCCTCCTTCTCCCACCCTAGATCCTTCCGGCTTCCCCTCTCGCCTTCCCACACAACTGCTCTGCAACAACATCTTAGAATGTAAAAACAGATGGAGCCAGAGACGGACCCCTCCTCCTGCAACCAGGCAAGGAGCATGCCAAAAACACCACTTCCATGTGGATGGCCCACAACATCAACCACAGTAGCCAGGGCTGCCGCAGAAGTGGGTAGATGCCAGAACCACCATGCAGGTGACCCGCCAGTCACTCAAGAGAATTGACACAAGTAGAGTCACCAGCCGAGACCAAAGAAAATAGGATGTCTTTCTCCACAAAGCCCATTCCAGAGTGACAGAAGAAGCATCTACTCTACAACAATAGTGGGGGACCTGAACACATCTCTCTCAGCACTGGACAAATCATCTAGGCAACAAATCAACAGAGTAACTGTTACTCTTTCAGAAGGAGAGAAGAAATCCAGGGTTGTCAGAGTGGGAGGGGAGGGAGATGGGGACAGATTGGATAAGGGGCATAAAGAATAAGTACAATTTGTAATAATACATATGCTAATAATATTGATTTGACCTACATATGTCAATGTTGAACCCCCAAATATGTATAATCAATTATGATTCAATAAAAAATAAATAAATAAAAATAAATGAATAAAATTGAGCATCTTGTAGAAGATTTTGAAAAGGGCAAAAGATCACTGGGTATCCTTTCAATGGAATGCTGCTGCCTCCAGGGATTAGCTGATCCTACAGAAGGCATGTATGTGTTTTGGGTTTGTTTAGTATTTTTTTTTTTTTTTTTTTTTTTTTTTTTGTCATTGAGTAGGACAAAATTACAACTCAGCAGAGATACAAGTTACTTGTGGAAAACTGATAGTAATATAAATCATTTCTGTCCATAGAAATACAAATTATGTCTGGTGCCATGCTATTAACTACAGCCTGTGGTTATTCAGCAGTTTTGCCAGGGCTAGGAGAAATTTGTAAATTCATTTTAGCATTTCTTATCTGACTATACATGTGTGATACTTTGATTTCTCCTTTGAATCAATTGTAATTGTAACTTTTAAATTAATTATTAATTAATTGTTACCTTACTAATTAATAAATAAAATCTTTGACACATGTTCTCTTTATATTTGTATGGCAGTCCCTTTATCCTCTTTTAAAATTCATCCTTTAATGCTCTATACATGTGGAGATCCACATAATCAGGCTTGGAGGCCATGTACCAGGAGACAATGGACCCAGAGACAATGTCCAAAGTGTTTGCTTAACCGTGGATCTTAAGCAATGATCACAATGCCACTGCAGCCAGACAGACCTGGGTAGATCATACTGCTAAGTCTAGACGTTGAACCTCTCTGCTGCTTCTGAGAGCCTGCACAAATAAGGAGCGATTGCTACTCTGCCAGTTTTCCCTCAAGAGGTGGCCTAGGCTCTGTGACTTCGACTGGGATTTCCAGGCAGTCTGGAGGAGGGTTTGGGGGAACTACAGGCTGGAACGAGAGTGCAGGCGCTCTGCAGGCGAGGCCCGGAGTGCGACCAGGAGCTCTGCGGATATTCGGAGAGGCGGGGTCGAGCGGGCTCAGCTTCTCCTCGGCCTGGGACTGGTGAGAAGCATCGCGGGCCAGCGGGACGGCGCGCGGTGATGCTGCGCCTCAGCCAAACAGTTCGCGTCTTCCACGAAAATCGTTCTCTTGCTGGAATGAAGGCGAGGTGAAGCCGAAGTCTCCCCTTTCGCCTCGGCTTTCTATAGGGTTTCTGAAAGGAACATCGCCATATCCCCAGGAAATGCTGGCTCCCGGTGGCTTAGGGTGGTTCACATACACGCCTCCAGGAGAGATGGAAATGTCTTGATCGGAGAGGGTTTCATGCACGAAGTTAGAGCCGCTGCGGAGGGAGGGTCTCGGGTAACCCAGCGTGCACCAGCTCGGACGCCGGGCGGGGGATCGAGCGCGCCGGTCGCTCACCGCTCTGTAGACCGCGCATGGGAAGTACCGGTAAAGCATGCTCCAGTGGCGCAATCGGTTAGCGCGCGGTACTTATACAGCAGTATATGTGCGGGTGATGCCGAGGTTGTGAGTTCGAGCCTCACCTGGAGCATGTTTTCTTCCCTTCATGGTTTCAGACTTTTCACCGTAATGCATTTTCCCCTCTTCTTTAAAGAAAAAGCTAAAACGGTTATATTTTCCATGGTAAAACCGCAGAGATTCCTGTGATTAAGGAGGACATTTGGTTGCAAACGGGAAGAAAATCACAAATCGGAAGGAGGCAGATTGAACTCATCCAGCAAATTGGTTTTTCCCCAGTCAGGAGACCTCGAGTCCAGTCCCTTTCTCCCTTCTTTTACAAAATTATTCTTCAGCTCTTTGGGATCTGAGCAAGGAAGCGGTAAAACTGGGTCTTAACGCTCCGCGATTTCGTGCAACTGTAGCTGGGGCTCAAGGGATGTACAGAAAGAAACTTCTCCCCTGTATCTTAGCGTCGACATCCGCAAGATTTGCGGGGAGGCTGTTGAACTCCACCTGTGAAGCGTAAATGTGCTCTGGGTCGAGCTCCACTGCCTATTTACAAAAACCTGACTGGGAAACAGGAAGTGCTCATTTCCTCCCAGCAGCGAAACACCGACCATAGGCGAAACGAAATGCATGTCCGCCTAATTTCATCAGAAAATACACAAACGACCTTGTCTGGAGAATTACACTCATTCTGACGCTTGTGTCTGAAAGAAATGATTCCAGGTTGCTCTGCTTTTATACGGTCTTTCCTGGATTTTATTTGGTCTTGCAAGGCCATTCTTCCTTTCCGAGCTCTTTATCCTCCTCCTGTTCCTTACATATGGATATTCCCCACAGCTCTGTCCTCAGCTTTTCTCATGCAATGACATACACATTCTGTATTAGTCAGTGTTCTCCAGAGAAACAGAACGAATAGGATATATAGAGAGATATATATAAGGGGAGGCATCTATTATGGAAACTGTCTTGCGTGATTATGGAAGCAGAGAAATTCCACAACATGTTGCCTGCAAGCTGGACAAGCAGGAAGCTGGTGGTGTGATTCAGGTCTGAGTCTGAAGGCCTGAGGAAGGGGAAGGAGGCAGGGTAGACAGGGGGAGACTGCTTGTATAAGTCCCAGAATCTGAAGGCTCTATAACCTGGAGCTCTTATGTCCCAGGGCGGAAGTCCCAGCTCCAGAAGAGAGTGAATCCTCCCTTCCACTGCCTTTTTGTTCTGTCAGGGGCTCTCAACAGATTGAATGATGCCTGCCTTTGGTGAGGGTGGATCTTCTTTTCTGTGTGCTGATCCTAATGCTAAACTCTTTCAGAAACATCTTCACAGACACACCCAGAGATAATATTTTATCAGCTATCTGGGTATCCCTTAACCCTGTAAAGCTGATACATAAAATTAACCACGACCAGTCCACCCCTCGTCAACTTTAAGTATCTCCATGAACCATACTTCATGTCTGAATTAAGACAAGGTCATAATTCCACCTAAAATGATGTAACTTTTCTACACGCAGCTGAAAATGCACTAATCCCTTCCCCAGAAGAAGTAAAGTTCCTGCATGATGTTTACTCTTTTCCTGATATCGTATAACTTAAATCCTGTGATATGAAATGAACAATAATTTAAGTACCGATATAAAGTCAATACATCTTATGTTATGTAAGGGAATAAGAGAGGAAAATAACAAAGATATTTGCTTAATATATGTTTATATACACAAAAAAGTATTGATAACAATATAGGGAGAAAATATTCATGACAATTACAGTCCTCTTTTCTATAACTGGTCATGTGGTCATTGCTGGGGTTTTTTGTTTTGTTTTGTTTTGTTTTAATACCTCGTATTTATAACCACCTATTTCTACTACCCTTTCTGTATTTCCTTTGCTTTTAGCAAGCACTTCAGCTGGGCATGGTTCTTTACCTGGCAGAGTGACCCACACTTTCACTCCTGAGGTGTCTGGGCCGTTAGTAGTCCTACTTGGATTAGGTTGTTGTAGTTTTCCATCGACCTTAATCACAGGGCATGGTAATGTTAAGAGATGCCCTAAGGGATTTCCTACATTCCAGACATAATCTTCCTAAATTCCCTGTGGAGTAATAGTACAATTTCCCTTTGGTTGTGAGGATAAATCACCTAGCCAACACCATAACTCCCTTCTTGGCCTGTTGACTCAAAGGCATGAGAAGCCCAAAGTGGTTGGGTGGCAGCTGTAACTTCCAGTTCAGTAGAATCATTGTATGGTCTCCTGGTAGAAGCATTTCTCCTTCTGGAAGGAAGTCCTCTAGGCCAACAGAGCATAGAGTCACAGAACAGGAAGCAAAAAAATTTCTAGTTGGTCACTAGGGGTAATGGCAAGTGGTGCCACTCCCATATCCAACCCTTGATTCCTGGACCCATAAATCCTGTCCATGGGAGAAACAATATCATATATTGGATGCCAATTCAGAGCATATACAGCCTTCTAGAGAACCTTGCCCCAGTTCTGCTAGGTATTGTCATCTAAATGGCACTGTAACTGAGTCTTCAAAAGGACATTCTACTGTTCTATGAGGCCATCTGCCTCAAGATGGTGGAAAACATGGTAAGATCAGTGAATTCTATGAGCAAGGGCCCATGCCCCTCTTCTCTGGCAGTGAAATGATTTCCTTTGTGAGAAGCAATGCTGTGTGGAATACCATCATCATGGAAAAGGCATTCTGTTTGTCCACAAATGGTAGTTTTGGCAGAAGCATTTCATGAAGGCCAATCCATATCCAAAGTAAGTGTTTATTCCAGTAAGGACAAAATGCTGTTCCTTCCATGATGGAAGTGGTTCAGTGTAGTCAATCTGCCACCAGATAGATGGCTGATGACATCAAAGAATGGTGCCATATTGGGGGCTCAGTGTTGGTCTCTGCTGCTGGCAGATTGAGCACTCAGCAGTGACTGTAGCAAATCCATCCTTGGTGAGTGGAAGTTCATGTTGCTGAGCCCATACATAACCTCCACCCTTACCGACATGGCCACTTTGTTCATGAGCCCATGGGTGGTGACAGGTGGCTGGAAAAAGAGGCTGAGTGATATCTGCAGAATGGGTCATCCTATCCACTTGATTATTAAAATCCTCCTCTGCTGAGGAGAAATATTAAAGTAATGAGGTGGAGGATTATTAAAATAAGTAACTAATTTAATTATTTAAATCCTCCACCTCCTTTGGTGAACATTCACATGGGATACTAATATCTTCAAAGAGTTCTAGCCACATATTTCTTCCCCAAATTTCTTTTTACCAATTTTCCAATCATGTTCCTTCCAAGTCCCTGACCATGCAGCCAAAATATTGGCCACAGACCATGATTTGGACATAATCACACACCTGGCCATTTATCCTTCCAAGCAAAGTGCACAACCAGGTGTACTGCTCAAACTTCTGTCCACCTGAAGGATTTCCCTTCAACACTGTCCTTTAGAATGCCCCAGGAAGGAAGCGTAGTGCTGCAGCTGTCCACTTTCAGGTGACATCTGCATATTATGCAGAACAATTTGTAAACCAAGCTCGAGTTTTCTTTTTCTCTGTCAACTGATTATAGGGAATCCTATCAGGCCATAGGTGCAGGCTAGGAGAGAGAAGGCAGGGTAGCAGAAAGGGAAACCATGAGCATTAGGGCCACTTCTTCAGGTAACTTACTTGTGTCTTTAGAGCCTGGTCAGGCCTGATAACATATGTATTACTTCTACTTGATGATGAAATGTTTCTGTGCACACCAAATTTTATGGCTTGTTGGGTCAGATAATACCCACTACATGATAGGCAGCTGAGGCCCCAGGGTAACTCAGTGGACCATGGTTAAGTGTTCAGTTTCTACTAAGGCCCAGTAGTAGTCCAAGAGCTGTCTCTCAAAAGGAGAGTAGTTAGCTGGAAATGATGGCAGTGGTTACTTCAAAATCTTAAAGATTTGAGCTCCAGTTTATCTATAGGGCCCTGCCAAAGGCTCTAAAGAGCATCCATATATGTCATTGACATTTTAAGTACCATTGGATCTGCTGGGTCATATAGCCTGAGTGGCAGAGCAGCTTGCACAGCAGCCTGTTGCAGAGCTGTCTCCTGTTCTGTCAGAACTAACTGCTATTCAGATCTCTTGGTAAATAGGCCAGAATAACACACACAAATGAGAGACACATTGCCCTTAAACTTCAATAGGTCCACTAGGTATTGTGTCTCCTACTTGGTTGTAGGAGGGACTATATTCACCTCAAAAGGTCTACCTTAACATACCTCACACCACTGGAAACCCTAGAAGTTTCACTGAAGTAGAAGGCCTTGCATTTTCGTCAGATTTATTTCCCACTCTCTGACACACCAGTGTCTTATCAGTAAGTCTAGAGTAGTTTCTACTTCTTGCTAACTAGGTTCAGTCAGCATAATGTCATCAGTGTAATGAACCCGTGTGATATCTTGTGGAAGGGAAAGGCAATCAAGACCCTTGTGAACTAAATTGTGACATATGGTTGGAGAGTTGATACATATTTCTGCAGTAGGACAATGAAGGTATATTACTGGCCTTGCCAGATGAAAGAAAACCACTCCTGGTGTGCTTTATGGACAGAAATGGAGAAAAAGACATTTGCCAGATTAATAGCTGCATACCAGGTACCAGAGATGAGTTAATTTGCTTAAGCAATGAAATCATATCTGGTATAGTAGCTGCGATTGGAGTCATTATTTGGTTAAGCTTACAATAACCCACTGTCATTCTCCAAGTTCCATTTGTCTTCTGCACAGGCCAAATAGAATTGCTGAGTCGTGATGTGATGGGAATTACCATCCCTGTATCTTTCAACTTCTTGATGGCAGCACTAACCTCTGTAGTCTTTCCAGGAATGCAGTATTGTTTTTGATTTACTATTTTCCTAGATAGAAATAGGTCTAATGGCTTGCATTTGACCTTTCCCATTATAATAGCTGTCATTCCACAGGTCAGGGAACCAATGTGGGGATCCTGCTAGCTGCTAAGTATGTCCATTCCAATTATGTATTCTGTAGCCAGGGAAATCACCACAGGCTGGTTCAGAGACCCACTGGATCTCCGTGAGTCATACCTGAGCTAAAACTTCATTGGTCACCTGACTTATTGCACCCTCATTGGTCATAAGCCTCTGCTCTGACTAGAATACCTCAGTAATGTTCTGGGTCTCCTGGAATCAATGTCAGTTCAGAACCAGTAGTCCCCAAAAAGACTGTTATTTCCTTTTTCCCAATGCACAGGTACTCTGGTAAAAGGTAGTAGGTCCCTTTGGAAAAGGCTGGGAGAAAGACAAATAGTGTAAAATTTTGGTAGTGTATCACAGTCCTTCCTCAAGGGGACCCGGCTACCTCTTCATTCAAAGGGTCTGGATCTGTAAACTGTCTCAGCTGATTGAGGGGCCATGACTCTGTTTCTACAATTTGAGTAAGACTTTTCTTCACTTGCCCTGGAAGTTTCCTGCTTATAGAGGTCAAGTCAGAATTTAGTAGGCTTTTCTACCTCTTTCACTTCTAGGAATACCATGATTAACTAGCCAATGCTAGTTTGCAAGTCAGACTATCCTGATTGCTACTTTGACTCTGCAGTCTATTACAATAACTACATTCACCTTTCCTTTGTGGTTGAGTTCTGCCTCTTGGGCCCTGCCACTGTGGGATTCAATTACTCCCATTGCATTTAGGTTTTCTAATTGAGTGGCTATGGTTCTTGTTGTAAGGTCTAACCTACAGAGAAAAGAAATCACGGAGCTCTTCAAAGATGCTGAGGCTCCCATCACAAATTTATTTCTCAAAGTGTTAGTGAAAGTTATATCATCTGGCTCTCCCAGTGTGGGTGAGTATGTTGCAAATGACATGTCCACACTCTAACATTCCAACCTTTGATTCCCTTTCTCTGCATTAAACCAAAGGAGATCAGGCATCTCTAGTTTGCTAATGTTGGGCTATCTTTTGATTCATATTTCAGCCAACCAACCAGAGCCCTTTCTAACTCCCTGAGTTAGAACATCAAATGCAGAATCTCTGCTTACTGGATCCATATCAGTAAATTCAGCCTTATCCAATGTTATGTTCCTTCCAGCATTATCCCACACCCTTAATATTCAATCCTGCATATGTTCCCTGAATTTCTTGCTGTATAAATTAGATAACTCAAGTAGTTCTTTTGAAGTATAGCACACCTCTTTTTAGGGTCACATTTTGTACCTCACCTTTAGGGGCCTGCTGGGATTTGAGTCTAGTTTTAGGTCTAGAAGCAAAGAGAAGTGGGAGGGGTGGGTCCTGAGGAGAATCAGATTTATCTATATGCAACTCCTGCAGGGGAGGCCATTACTGTTTCCTCAAGCAGTGCAGGGTTAATACCCTAAAACAAAGGTGAAAAGGCTAACTACCAGGGTGGGGAGGCCACTTCTATTAGGATGGGGGGCACTTTTGTTAAAGGTGATTCTAAGGGTCGAATGTGTCCCCTAAAAGTTCATGTATTGGACACTTAATCCCCACTATGATGGTGTTAAGAGGGTGGGAAGTCCAATGAAGGTACTTGACAGGTGGGGCCTTTTAAAGAGGTGGCTAGATTGTGAGGACTGTGCCCTTGTGAATGGATTGACCCATTCATGGAGTAACAGGCATGGTTCTGAAGGCTTTAAAAGGAGTGCTAGTAAAAAAGTTAGCTGTCTCTTGCTCAGATCATTCTCATTATGTGATACCCTGAGTTGCTGTAGAAGAAGGCCCTCACCAGATGTGTTCCCCAAACCTCAGACTTCCCAGTCTCCAAAGTGTAAGAAATAAATTTTATTTCTTTATAAATAACCCAGTTTCAGGTATTATGTTATAAGCAACAGAAATTGGACTGATACAGGTGGGGAGACTTCTTCCACTGGCAAAGAAGATTCATCAGAACGTAGGGGCTCAATATCCCCAACTTCACCAATGTCTTTCCCATGCATCCACATCCCAACTTACAGGATCCCATTTTTTCCCCAATCAATGCCCTCACATTAACAGTAAACACCCTGTGAAGCTGGGTATTCAACTCGTGTCATAATTCTGCCAATCACAGGATAAACTTGTGTATGATTTCAGCCCCACAGCTAAAGGAAATAAGACTCTTCCTCAGGGCACACCTAGAAACTCTCAGGTCATTTAAGTGGTGCTTGAGCTGGAAATTTGTGTGAGTTTTCTTTGGTTATTTTTTATTTTGTGTGGCTGACTGGTATGGGGATCTGAACCCTTGACCTTGGTGTTATAACACTATGCTCATAACCAACTGAGTTAACAGGCTAGCCCTAGTTGAGATGGAAATTTGAATCCCTGAGCTCAGCTATTCTTTCACCACTTTGTCCAGCTATATTAGGAGCAACCAACCAACATCATTATATTCCTTAGTTTTAAAAAAATGCTCAAAGTATCACTTATATGCAGTTACTTAGCTCGTTGCCTTTTATAAATGGTTGATTAGGAGTGACCCAAAGCAATTATTTTGTGTATCTCTATAAACAGTTGGTGTCTTCAAATATTAGTTCTCTCTTTACAACTAGAAAGAGTCCTTAGCAACTTAAAATCTAATCAGATTAAAGAGCCAATTACAGAAACTCCAAAACCTATTCAGAAAATTCATTCTTAAAATTCTATTCCTCTAGAACCACTCTTGGTACCCCAAGAGTTCTCCAGAGAAACAGATTGAAAGGATATAAATGAATATATAAGAGATTTATTATGGAAACTGATCTAGTGAATTGTAGAGGCCTAGAAATCCCATAATATGCCATTAGGAGCCTGAAGAACCAAGAAAGCTGGTGGTGTATTTCACTTGGAGTCTGGAGTACAAAGGCCTAGGGGGTGGCGTCTGCTGATAGAGGTCCCAGAGTCTGAAGGCTCAAGATTTCTGAGGGTAGAAGAAGAAAGATATCACAGCTCCAGAAGGGAGAGCAAATCTACCCTTCCTGTGCCTTTTTGTTCTGTCTGGGGCCCTCAATGGATTGGATGACACCTGCCCACAATGGCGAGAGAGATCTTCTTTATTCAGTCTACTGATCCGAACGTTCATCTCGTTCCAAAACATCCTCACAGACATACCCAGAAATAATGTTTTACCAGCTATCTGGGCATTTCTTAACTCAGTCAAGGTGACACATAATATTAACCATCACACATTCTTTGTATTATATTTATTCACTTGATTAGAACAACTATCTAAATACTGATGACTGTAACATTTCTCTTCCACCAGTCCTCTCACTTGAATACAGAGACATGCATCCTGCTGATCACTGGGCATTTCTTACTGGAAATTCCCACAGGTCTGTAACATGAACACATGGAAATATTATCAACCTCAGGTCCACTCTCCTTCCTATGCTCTTTATCTCAATGCAGTCATTCAACAAATACGCAGTGCCTACTTTTTGCCATGTCCATTCTTGTTGCTGAGGTTACAGCAGTGAAAGAAAAAGATGAAGCCCATGCTCTCTGGGACCTAAATTCTAATAGGAAGAGACAAAAAATGAATAACTTAAAATAAATATATAATTAGACAAGGTGGTAATAAGTTCTATAGAGAAAAGTTAAAATACAACCAGAAATATAGGGGATTCCAGGGTATATGCTGGGGATGTTATTTTACTTAGGGTTTTTATGGAAGGCCTCTCTAAGTAACGGATGTTTAAACAGAGACCTGAAGGAAATAAAGGAGAAAGTGTTGGATATATGTGGTAAAACATAGGTCCAGGCAGAAGGAAAAGCAAATGCAAAGGCCTGGATGAGGGTGTAGCCCCAGAAGCATAGCTGGGAAAAAATGAGAACAAAATGATGTCTGAGCACGCAGTGTGAAAGTAAAATTGGCAGAGACACAGAGAAGTGTCTCCAGGGGATTTTCCTGTTTTCTGTAGTAATCTCTGATCAATGAAGGGCTGTAGTCGTCCCTAGTTTCCATGGCTTGATTTTAGAGCCTTGCGATGACTCTATTTACACCAACTTCTATGGAGTTATTTAAAACAAAAAGCACAGGTACAATTTTCTAATGTTTCTTCTACGTTTCTTTTTCATTAAGATATATGTTATAAGTCTCACCCATCTTTTTTTTGTTTTTTGTCTTTTGTCTTTTTCCGTGTCCGGCAACGGATCGCAACCCTCAGTGTCGCCCCCGCACCGGACCGGGGACCGGCAACGGGACCGCAACCCTCGGCGTCACTCCTGCGCCTCGCTCAGCCAGTGAGCGGGAACCGGTCTGTATGTGGGATCCGAACCCTCGGGCGGGAGCGCCGCCGCGCTTCCCAAGCAGCGCACTATCCAGTGTGCCACCGGGCTGGCCCCATCACCCATCTTAAGTGCATAGTTTGGTAAATTTTGGTAGTTGTATTAGTTTCCTATTGCTACTGTAACAAATTAGCATGAACTTAATGGCTTAAAATAACACAAAGTTATTGTCTTACCATTCTGTAGGTCAGGAGTTCAAAGTGGCTTTCACCTGGCTAAAATCCAGGTGTTGGCAAGGCTGCCTTCCTTCTGGAAACTGTAGGAGAGAATTTGTTTTCTTGCTTTTTCCAGATTCTAAACACTGCCCACGTTCCTTGGCCCATGCCCCCTTTCTACCTTCAGAGCCATCAATTGCATCACTCTGATCTCTACTTCTGTTGTCACATCTTCTCTGACTCTTATGCCTTTCTCTTCCATCTTTTAGAAACCTTTATGACTATATTGGGCTAACCTGGGTAATCCAGAGTAATCTCCCTATTTTAAGATACTTAATCACATCCACAAAATCCCTTTTGCCATGAAAAGTAACATATTCACAAGTTCAGGGATTATGGCATGAACATCTTTGGGGGACTCTTATCTTGCATACCACGGCAATTGCATACTGTTGTGTAATCAACTCCACATTCAAGAAGTAGAATAGTTTTCTTTCTCTATAAAGTTTTTTTCTGTGCTTTAGTAGTCCATCATCTCTTCCTTTCACTTCTGCCCCTCACCACCACTGATCTGCTTTCTGTCACTATAGTGTAGCCTTTTCCAGAATTTCATTTAAATGGGGTTATACAGTTTATAAGCCTTTATGTTTGACTTGTTTTACTTAGAATAAGGTTGTGCTAATCTCTGTGCAGAGATTTATTTTTGACTTCTGGTTTCCCTGTAATTTCTCCATTATTGGCTTTTTTTTTTTTTTGGCAGCTGGCAATTAAAGGGATCCAAACCTTTGACCTTGGTGTTATCAGCATCATGCTCTAACCAAGTGAGCTCACCCACCAGTCCTATTATTGGGTCTTCTTGATTCTGTCTTACCTCCATGATATCTCTCAATATTTTCCTGCTCGTAGTCCATGTTCCCAAAAGGCCTCTGTACCTTGGCAAATATTCCTCTTTTGCCCTGATACTTCTTTTCTTCTCTTTCTTTGCCTATGTTTCTTCCACTGGTGATCACTTGAGGGTATGGTGGGAGATCCACCTCCAACTGTTTGGATTAGATTCCCCTCTGTGACCTTCATCTGTTGTGCTAGGCACTTGACACATTATTTCAATCTTCTCTTTACTTTGCTCTCTCACCTACTGGACCATGAACTCCTTGGGGGAAACAAAGGCTGTATCTTAATCACTCTTATTTCTTTAGCACCCAGCTCAATTTCACTCTGAATAGATTGTAACTATCAGTATTCTTTTTCTACCTGTGATATCATGGAGGTCTTTGCTCTCTTTATTTTGTTTTACCCATTCACAGTCTTTACGGTGAGAGTTTACTTAATTTATTTATTTTAGCAAACTAAAGGTTAAGCTTAGATATTGAGAAATGAACTTTTTTTTTTTTTTTTTTTGGCAGCTGGCCATAATACCAACCCATGACCTTGGTATTACAAGGCTGTGCTCGAGAAATGAACGACATTAACAAGAAAGGTTTTTCTGTCTGTCTGGCAGGTTCCCACTAAAGAATGTGAAGATCAAAGTCAGAGAAGGGACTTGCCAGAAGATAAAAGAAGCAGCAGAAGCCACATCCTCTCAAGCTCTTTTATTCACCCAGAATGCTCTTCTTCATTTTGTCTACACTACAGATTCCTACTCTCCAATTCTTCAAGGCCCAGGAAAAAAACCTCATGATTTCTTCCTCCTTACTATAAGATGCCTCATAATACTAAATTCTCATTTATCTCGTTGTAAAAAAGATATGTTTATATACACACCGTCTTTTTTTGCTAGTTTGCTTATCAAGAACAGCTACTATGACTTGGTCTGTTGTTTTCTTTTTAAACTTTTAATTAACTAGTTCAATATATGTTCAAAAATACCTATAGAGTGTAAAAACAGTACAGTGAGGTCAAGTCAGAACTTTGAGGAAAGAGAAGGAGGATAAAAAAGGAAGGAGGAAAAAGTAAAGTGGTTTAGAGGGAGATGATGAGAAGGAAACAAATGTGCTTCTTATTATTTGTTCCAGATGACAATATTGAATATTTTAAACACTAAAACTCAAGGTTTTCCTGGACTTGGCCTATGTTCCTGCCAAACAAAAGATTTATATATACATGCTTGGCTGACAACTAGAATTTGATATAAGCTTGTTTTAGCCCCAGTGAAGAGTAATAACTGCTGTGAGATCTCACACCACCACCAAAAAGCCCTAAGTAGTCTACTTTTTAAATTTCCATCATCGTGTAAAAATGAGTCTGGTAATTTTTTTAGGCTACTTATTAATCATAGAATTTTAAATAGTGAAACCAATTTTTTTTTTTTTACCATTTTGACTTTTTGAATCTCTCTACTATTTGTTTACTTTTTTCTCCCTAATTTCTATTTTTATTTCTGGCGCAATCTGAAAAGATATGTATTCTTAAAAGTTTCCCCCAAGCAATTTATCCATAGCATAAATATGGCCTTTTCTGTCTTTTGTCATGTCCATACATTTCATAAACAATTTGTTAATTTAAAATTTTTTTGAATAGATAATGCATTCATATGGTTCAAAATATTTTTTGTATAAAGCTCCTCATTTTTCCTATCATTCAGCAACCCAGTTCTCCTCACTACAAGCTATTGATTTCTGTTATTAATTTTCTAGAATAACAGAATTATTTATAATCTGTTCTTTGCCAGATACCATTCTAGGTTAGTGTTTGAGGAAGTGCCCATGCCTTTCTATGTAGTGAAAAATTTGACTATGCCCAAAGATAGGTTTGGCCTTTGCTCTCATCTTCTGGGAAATAATCTATATCATCCTAATAGTAGTGTATTTTTTAAGGTGGTGCTGGCCACACCCTATAGCCATGTCAGAAATACCAACCACGTGATTTAGGGTGGGGGCTTTGGGTCATGCATTATCAAGCAACCTGGAGACTGAGTTCAAGCATGTGGGTAATCAATCAATAATAATGCTGTGGGATGATACCCCAGTAAAAACTCTGGACACAGAAGCTTGGGTGAATTTCCTGAATTGGCAATGTTGTGTGTGTATTGTCATACATCAACACTAGGAGGGTAACTCACCCTAGGACAATGGAAGCTTCATATTTGGTCTCCTCTCAGACGCTGCTTTATATGTCTTTTCTTTAAGCTCATTTTAATTTGTATCCTTTCTCTGCAATAAACTGTAACCAGTGAATATAATAGCTTTTGGTGAGTTCTGTGAGTCCTTCTAGCAAATTATTGAATCCAAGGGTGTTTTGGGACACCCCCTACCACCACCACCAAACTTGCAAATAGTGTCAGAAAAGAGAGAATCCAAGGGGAATGGGCCCTCAAACTTTACTGTTTGGCTAACTTCGGATGGAGGGCTAAGCATCTCTTTTGATTTGACAATGCTTCCCATGTAATGTCATTGGTAGTAACACATCACATTAACCTATTATTTCTTACAATGTGAAAAAACAATACCTAATTTTTACAATGTGAAAAAAATAACCCCTTTCCAATTTCCTAGGGGACCTCTGTAAAATCTCAAAGACTGTTTTAGGTGCAAATGCTAGCATTTAGGGCTTAATGTTGAGAAGGCAAAATATCAAAAATCATTAGGGGGCCAGCCTGTGGCTCACTCGGGAGAGTGCGGTGCTGATAACACCAAGGCCCCAGGTTCGGATCCCATATAGGGATGGCCAGTTAGCTCACTGGGTGAGCGTGGTGCTGACAACACCAAGTCAAGGGTTAAGATCCCCTTACCGGTCATCTTTAAAAAAAAAAAATCATTAGGTAGTTTGAACATCTAATCAAATAGGATCACATATTAGTGAAAAAAAAAAAAAAAAATCATTAGGTAGTTTGAACATCTAATCAAATAGGATCACATATTAGTGAAAAAAAAAATACTTGATTGCCTAATTAACCAAACTGACAATAAAGATTTAAAAAGTAAATATAGAGGGCTTCCAGTTTCTGCTGACATGGGGAGTTTGGAAGTCATCTCTCCCATTGTCACAACAAGAAAAATGCTGAGCAAACTGAAAATTAACAACTCTTCTTAGATATATCAAAGAACTGAAGTTACCCACTGACCCAAAAGCTGGAGAGAAAAGTGGAATACCATGAATCAGTTTCCAGGAGCAGAAGCTCACAGCTGGAGCCAGTACAAGTAGGAACAATTAAACTATAACTGATGAATTGCTGGAAGCCTAGTATAGACTATCTTGAGAATTAAAAAAACTAGGGGACCAGTCTTAGGCCCCATTTTTATGAGTTTTACATCCTGGATCCCCACCAGCTTCTCAAAGTGAAAACTGGGGTGAAACTTCCTCTTGCTTCTTGGAGGGATAAGGGGAAATTGGACATTTTGAAATATGTCCAGAGAATTTTGTTTTTAACAAAAGACTACCCTCAAAAAGATACTATTTTACCAGAGCCCAATCAACCTGGAAGAAGAGAAATCCTAACTCAAGCCCTCTCTAGCCCTCCTGTTTCTTCTAGTGGGGGTGGGTGGGGAAAGGATGAAAAGCACTTTTGAGTCACAGCCCAGGGACACATGCTCACCAAAAGACTGAGACATGTGCATAGGGTTATAGAATGCTTCCCTGCCCCCAACAATTTACTACCATATTTATCAGGCTGCTGTATAATAACAGTGGGTTATAGATAAACAAATTCAAGGAGCAGACCCTATTGAAAAAGAGGCTTTAGGGAAACACAAAGACAACAGGGGAGACTAAAACAAGGATGTGAGAATAAATTTTAGCCTCTGACACCTACAGCTATATGGTAGGTAAACAGCTAAATGGTAAACACAGCCTAACTTCTTGCCCTATAAACATAAAAACTCAAAATAAATTCCTACTTATCTCAGTTGTTTTAATCCAATACACCATGTTTGACTTTCAACAAAAAAATTACAAAACATGCTAAAAGGCAAAAAAGTCTAAGGAGACAAATCATGCATCAAAATGAGACTCAGCGATGGCAGAGATTTTTAGATTATTAGACTGAGAATTTAAAATAATATACTAAGGGTTCTAGTGGGAAAAAGTGGATAACATGCAAGAGCAGATAGAAAATGTAAGCAGAGAGATGGAAACACTTGTTGGGAGGTGCTCACACAGAAGAATCCAAGACCAACGTTGGTATTACAGCTCTTTATTAGTTTACAGCTCTTTTGGGTGTTACAGTGCTTTATTGCTTGCAAGCAAAGAAAGCAGGAGCATCAGACTGGTGTCTCCCTGAATGAAGGAAAGGGGCAGCCTTATACAACCACAACTTCCCATCCAAGTTCTCATTTAGGTCCTCTTATGCAAATGAGGGATGCAAGTCTGTTAATTCAGATTGGTTGGTTATGAGACATAGCTCATTGGTCAGTTCTGGAGCCAAATTTGCATTTGGCCCTTAGGGCAGTGCAAAACTGCTGTTACCTTTCATTAGCACAGGGGTGCAGGAAGCAAGCTAGGTTACAGAAGCCAAAGTTTGTGATTAAGACAGCCAAGCATAAAATTTCTAAAACAGTTTGTCCAGTGGAAGGGGTCAGGTTTAACAATCAGAAAATGCTCAGGGTGGGCCGGCCCGGTGGCGCACTGCTACAGTGCGCCGCTTGGGAGCACGGCGGTGCTCCCGCCGAGGGTTCGGATCCCACATATAGACCAGTTCCCGCTCACTGGCTGAGCGAGGTGCAGGCAAAACACCGAGGGTTGCGATACCGTTGCCGGTCCCGGTCCGGTATGGGCACGACACTGAGGGTTGCGATCCGTTGCCGGACACAAAAAAAGACAAAAAAAAAAAAAGAAGAAAAGAAAAGAAAATGCTCAGGGTTCCTTGCTTCACACTAACGAAGATTCAAAATGAAAAACTCAGAAATTCAGTAACAGAAACAAAGAATGGACATGGCCCAGGAAAATACCAGTAAGTTTGGAGGTATGTGTGATTTTGTGATATAATATAGATATATTTGACCTCTGTCCCTGGTTCCTGGCACAGAGCTCCTAAAATCCTTAAAATTTCTTGAGTAACAGGGGTACTAGGTACATCTTTTATTCCAATATTTTGTATTTGACCCTAGTTCTGACACAGAGCCCATAAACCCATGAAATGTCCAAAGTGATAAGTGGGATTTTGTATGCTAATGAGATGACTGGTGGCTGGGGGCTGGATAGCCTCCAGATGAAGTTTAGCAGACCAGAACCCCCAGCCCCTCCCAGGCTGGAGAATTGCTTGTTAGTAGGGAACAAACCCCATACATCTGGTGTCAGAAGTGAAGTGTTGAGGGTAGACAGCGATGTGTAAGAATAAACAAAAGATGGGTTTTTTCCTTCAGAATATATTCATTGGAAATTCCAAAAACTAAAATGAAGAGAGAAAGAGTGAAAATAGAAAGGAGAACAGAATATTCAATAAATGTGGGACAATTACAAAAGATGCAATATACATGTAATTGGAATATCAGAAAGAGAAAAAGAGAGAGAAACACAGAAAAAACTTAAAGTAATAATGCTGAGAATTTTCTAAAATGAATGATAGCCACCAAATCACAGATCCAGGAAACTTAACACCAAATGGGACAAATACCAAAATTTCTACACCTAGGCATATCATGTTCAGACTGTAGGAAATCAAATACAAAGAGAAAATCTTGAAAGAAGCTGGTAGGGGGGGTGGTGCAGGGGATGGACTTTACCCATAGAGAAACAAGAATAAGAATTACATTGAACTTCTCTTCAGAAAGCATGTAAGCAAGAAGAGTTGAGTGAAATATTTAAAGTGTTGGAGAAAAACAAAAAACAAAAAAAGCCTCATTAACCTAGAATTCTTGGAGGTGTCGGTGACGGGCCATAATAATCATATACAGTGTATATTGACAAAATAAAAAATAAAAATAAAAAAAAATAAAAAAAAATAAAAATTAAAAAAAAAAAAAGTTGGAGAAAAACAAAAAACAAAAAAAGCCTCATTAACCTAGAATTCTTCAAAATGAAAGATAAAGACTATCTCAGACCAACTCAAATTGATGGAATCTGTTGCCAGTAGACCTGTCCTGCAAGAAATATTAAAAGAAATTCTTCAGAGAGAAGGGAAATTCTATTAATCAGAAATTCAAGTCTACATAGGAAAGAAAGATCATTAGAAAATATATTTGTTTCCTATAGCTGCCATGACAAAGTAACACAAACCGGGTGGCTTGAAACAACAGACATTATCGCCTCATAATTCTTGAGGGCAGAAGTCCGAAGTCAACATGCTGGCAGGGTTGGTTCCTTCTAAGGGCTCTGATGAGGAAAGTCTTCCATGCCTTTCTCTTAGCTTCTGGTGTCTTCTGCAATTCTTGATGTTTGTATAAGTTTTTAGGGCTACTGTGATAAAGCACCATGAATTGAGCGAATTAAAAACAGAAATTTATTGTCTCACAGTCTGGAGGATAAAAGTCTGAGTTGAAGGTATTGTCGAGCATCATGCTCTTTTACCTGCCTGTAATCCTGCCAACTGGGCCACTTGTTGAGCTAGGGCTGGGTCTGGAGCTCACAGACTCCTCAAGCCCTCACAGACTGGGTCACAAACGTTTCACATGCCAGGCTGGGTCCCCAGACCCTTCACACACAGTTCTATGAGCTAGGCAACTGGCAAACAGGTCCTTGGAAGCCATAGGTTTGAGAGCATGGCCACACTGAGTGGATGCCCAAGGCAATAGATGCCAGCCAAGTTGCAGTATCATGCATGTGCACTAACTCCACCCACACACAACCTATTTACAAAGAATGCACTGCACCACCCCCAACCAGACCTAAGGCTAGAGGGCCTGATTAAATTTTTCTATTTTCCCAACAATGCACCCCTTTAGGGTCTCTCCTTGTACAATCTACACATTCAGAATCTTCTGCAATGTTCCCTTAGCAAGGATAAATGACCCTTACATTTACATATTACACATTCTATCCCAGTCCCAAAAGTCTTTAGCCTGTTGTAGTGCCAACTCAAAAGTCCAAAGTCCAAAGTCTCATCTGAGACCAAAAGCAAAAGTCCTTCCAGCTGTGAACCTGTAAAGAGTCAAAAACAAGTTTATCTACTTCCATGATACACTGGGACAGATATTGGGTACACATTCCCATTCCAGAAGGGAGGAATAGAAAGGAAAAACTGGCCCCAAACAAATCCAAAACACAAACAGGGCAAATGTTAAGCACACTGGGGCATCTGAGCCCCCAAAGCATTGGGCAACCTTGCTCCTACAGCCCTGCCAAGTGCCCATTGAGCTGCCTGGTGCCTGTGGCCTTTCCAGGCTGGTACTGCACACTGCCAGCAGCCCCATGGTTCTGGGCTCCTGGTTGCAGTCCCACCATCCTGGCTCCACTAGACATTTCCTCAGTGGGGGTTCTCTGTGGGGGCTCAGACCCCACTTTTCTGTGCCACGTTGCTCAATAGATGACCTCTGCAGCAGCTTCACCCCTGCAGCAGGTCTCTGCCTGAATCCCCCAGCTTTTTCATACATCTTCCGAAATCTAGGTGGAGGCTGCCACGCCTCTAATGCTCTCACATACTGCTGGCCTGCAAACTTAACACAACATGAACGCTACCTTGGTTTTTGGCTTTTGCTCTTCAGAGGTGCTGAGGCAGGATTGCTCCAGACAGAGTGGCCGGAATGCAGGGAGCAGTTTGCCAAGGGCAGCAGTGCCCCAGGTCTGTCCTTGGAGAAACTCAGTTCTCCTAGGCCTCAGGGCCTGTGATGGGTGGGGTATCCTTCCAGACTTCTGAAATGCCTCAGGGCCTTTTCATTATCTTGGCTATTAGCATCTAGCTGCCCCATCCCTGGCTCCTGAATTACTTGAATCAGCTCAGCTTACACCAGCTCTTCACTCACAGTCTTGAGCAGTTCTGCAGCGTTCACCCACAGTTTGAACAACTGCATTCACTCAGTCACTCTTTTCCCAGATTTATATGGCACTTGTCATGCCATCTGCTTTCTCGGGTTTATACAGCACTCAATCAGGCATCAGGTTTAAGTGCACCCTCTGAGCCTTCTGCCTTCAGACAAACGCAACATGTGTTCACTACATAGTCTCTAGAGCACGTTACACCATCCACCCCTAGGTCCCACAGCTGCAGCAGCCAGGGGCTCTCCCTGTTTCTGCTGCTTTACTGTCTCCCCAAGTCAACCAGTTCAGCCTGGGTATACAGGACATAGGTGGTGAACTGGGTACCTGTGGATCACCCACTGGTTGTCCATCTGGTCCCATAGGCTGCTCATACTCACTTTCTGATGCACAACAGGTCGTGCCTGGAGATGCACAGTTTCCCCCCACTCACCACAGTGTTGGTCGTCTTCCCTGGTGTGAGAGGCAGGAGTGGCCAGCCACTGCACGTCATCCTCTGGGACATTATTTGTGCTTCCAACAACTCTGCTTTCTGCCACAAATCTTGATCGGTTTGCAATACTGTGAGCAGCAGCCAGGCTCTTATCAGCAGGAAAGTGGCCTCTGGGCACCACATGCTCAAGGATAGCCACATTTCCTCCCCCTCCCAAAGGGTTTTCCATTGTAGTGCCTGATTTTTGCTGCCTTGCAGTACAGTGTGCAGCAACCAGATCGCGGTCAACAGGAAGGTGGGCATAGGGCACAGCATATTTACAAGTAGCCACATTTCTTCCTTCTTCCAAGGGCTTTCAGCTCCTGTAACTGTTCAGAAAGCCCACTATGCCAATTGTAGAGCTAGGGCTGGGTCTGGAGCTCACAGACCCCTCAAGCCCATTGTCCAGACTGGGTCACAAACCCTTCACATGCAGGTCTACAAGCTAGGTAACCAGAAGAAAGGTCCTTGGAGCCATAGGTCCAAGAGCATGGTTGTGCATAGTGGCCACCTGAGGCAGTAGATGCCAGCCAAGTCACAGTGCTGTGCATGTGCACTAACTCCACCCACGCACAACTTATTTACAAAGAATGCTCTGCACCACCCCCAACCAGACCTAAGGTGAGAGGTCCTGATTCAATTATTCTGTTTTCCTAACAGCAAGGTTAGTTCCTTCTGGTGCCTGTGAGGAAGAATCTGTTCTCTGCCTTTGCCCTAGTTTCTGGTGGTTTGCTGGCAATCTTTGGCATTCCTTGGCTTGTAAAGCATCACCCCAATCTCTGCCTTCATCTTCACATGTCATTCTTCCTGTGTGCATGTCTGTCTCTAAATTTCACTTTTTATAAGGACACCAGTCATAATGGTTTTACTGAGTTAGGGGGTCTCCTTATTCCCATATGACATCATTATAGCTTAACTAATTACATCTGTACTGACCCTATTTCCAATTAAGATCACATTGTGAGATACTGGGGGTTAGGAATTCAAAATATGAATTGTGTGGGGACACAATCCAAATTATAACAATACAGTTGAATTTTGCTTTCTTTTTATAAACTTTGATAGTCTCTGTCTTTTTTTGGTATATTTACATTCACATTAAAGTGATTAATACCTACTGTAGCTGCAACAGTTTTCTATTCATTTCCTTTGTTCTTTGTTTATTTTCTTTATCTTCTGCTCTGTTTCTGCCTTCTTTGGGTTTAACTGAGTATCTTATGTTATTTTTTCTCCTCTTTTAGCATAACAATAAAATTTTTAAAAATTTTAGTAGTAATTTTCAAAATTTTTGCCTCAGAGTTTGCAATATACATTTAGAGCTAACCTTAGTCCACTTTTAAATAACATCATACCAGTTCATGGGTAGCACAAGTGCCTTATAACAGAATATTCTCAAGTCCTCCCTCTTGTTGGGCTCTTTTACCTGCCCATAATCCTGCCAACTGGACCAATTGTCGAACTAGGGCTGGGTCTGGAGCTCACAGACTCCTCAAGCCTGTTGTCCAGACTGGGTCACAAACCCTTCACATGCCAGGCTGGATCCCCAGACCCCTCACATGCAGTCTATGAGCTAGGTAACTGGCCAAAAGGTCCTTGGACCCATAGGTTTGAGAGCATGGCCGTGTGCGGCAGACACCTGAGGCAGTCAATGCCAGCCAAACCGCGGTGCCGCACATGTGCACTAACTCCACCCACACACAAATTATTTACAAATAATGTGCCGCGCCACCCCCAATTGGACCCAAGGTGAGGGGCCCTGATTAAACTATTCTATTTTCCTAACACCTCTCATTCGGTATAACATTGCTGTCATTCATTTTGCTTTTTAATAAGCTATAATCACTGAATAGATTGTAGCTATTATTATTTTGAACAAACTGTTACCTGTTAGCTCCATTAAGAAAAAGGGAAAGAAAAGATTTTATTTTACCTTCCTTTAGTTTTTCCTGATGGTTTTCTCTAAAATATTTTCAATTAAATAAAAATAAAAATACAACTTGTCAAGAGTTGTGGTATTCAGGAAAAGCAGTGTTTAAAGAAATCTTTTGGCATTGAATACACATATGAGAAAAGAAGAAAGATCTAAAATGAATAATCTAAGCTTCCACCTAAGAAACTAGAAAAGAAGAGCAAATAAAATCCAAACTAAGAAAAAAATAAATAATTGAGAAAGTTAAGAATATAGAGAAAATCAATGAAGCCATAAGCTGGTTCTTCAAAAAGATCAATAAAATTGGTAAACCTCTAACCCTGGGATACAAATGGTTCACATACAGAAATCAATTAATGTGATATACCACATTAACAGACTAAAGAATAAAAAATTGCAATATCTTGACAGATGCAAAAAAAAAAAAAAACATTTGAAAAAATTTAACATCCTTGCATAATAAAAACTCTCAACAAATTAGGTATAGAAGCGAAGCGTCTCGAATAATAAAGGTCACATATGACAAGCCCACACTTAATCACACATCATACTTAATGGTAAGAAACTGAAGGCTTCTTCTCTAAGATAAGAAACGAGGTAAGAATGCCCACTTTCACCACTTCTATTCAACATAGTATTGGAAGTCTTAGACAGAGCAATTGGGCAAGAAGAAGAAATAAAAAGCATCCAAATTGGAAAGGAAGAAGTAAAATTGTACCTGTTTGCAGATGACATGACCTGATATATAGAAAGCCCTAAAGACTCCAGGAAAAAAAAAAAGTGTTAAAATTAATAAATTCAGTATAGTTGCAGGATATAAAATCAACATGCAGAAATCACTTGCATTTCTATACAGTATCAACAAACTATACAAAGTAGAAAATTAAGAAGACAATCCTATTTACAATAGCACCAAGGAGAATAAAAGAATTAGTTCAACTTAACCATGGTGATAAGACACTTGTATACTGAAAACTATAAAACATTGATAAAAAATTTTTTAAAGTAAATACAAACAAGTGGAAAGACACCCTGTGTGCATCCACTGAAAGTCCTAATATTGTTAAAATTTTCACGTACCCAAAGTGATCCACAGATTCAATGTAATCCCTGTCAAAATCTCACTGTCATTTTTACAGAAACAGAAAAACAACTATAAAATTTATATAGAACCACAAAGGACTCCAAATCACCAATTAATCTTGAGAAAGAACAACAAAGCTAAAGACATCACACTTTTTTATTTCAAAATGTACTACAAAGCCATAGTTGTTTAAACAGTATGATTCTAGCATAAAGAAAGACATATACACTAACAGAAGAGGATAGATAGCCCAAAGATTAACCCACAAATGTATAGTCAACTGATCTTTGACAAGGATGCCAAGAACATATAATGTGGAAAGGAAAGTCTCCTTAAAGAATACTGTTGGGAGAACTGAATATCTACATGCAAAAGAGTGAAATTGGACTCTTATCTTACACCATACACAAAAATTAACTGAAAATGGATTAATGACTTAAATGTAAGGCCTGAACCTGTAAAACTCCTAGGAGAAAACGTAGGGGGAAAACTTCAGGACATTAGTCTTGGCAATAATTTCATCAATATGACATGAAAATCAAAGGCAACAAAAGTGAAAATAGACAAATGAGATTACATCAAATAAAAGAGTTTCTTCACAGCAAAGGAAACAATCAACAGAGTAAAAAGGCAACCTATGGAATAAGAGGAAATATTTGCAAACTGTAGGTCTGGTAAGGGGTTAATTTCCAAATTGCACAGGCAAAAAAACCCCTAATAACCTGATGAAAAAAAGGGCTAAAGACTTGTGTAGATATTTCTCCTAAGAAGATATACAAATAACCAACAAATATATGAAAAGATGCTCAATGTCACTAATCATCAGGGATATGTAAGTCAAACTGACAGTGAGATATCACCTCACACTTGTTAAGACAGCTATTATTAAAAACAAAAACAAAAGACAAGCGTTGGTGAGGACATAAAGAAATTGGAACTCTTGAACTCTGTTAGTGGGAATGTAAAAATGGTGCAGCTCCTATGACATGTGAGCTCATATGACTACCATATGACAACAGTCCTATTTCTGGGTATTTATCCAAAAGAATTGAAATTGGGATCTTGAAGACATATTAGCACTTCTATATTCATTGAAACATTATTCACAATATCCAAGATGTGGAAATAACATAAATGTTCATCAGTGGACAAATGGATAAAGAAAAAGTGGTATATGTATATACAACAGAATATTATTCTGCTTTTAAAAGGAAGGAAATTATGTTATATGCAACAACATGGATGGAACTTGAGGACATTATGGTAAGTGAAATAAGCCACTCACAAAAGAACAGATACTACTTGATTTCACTTGAGATATCTAAAATGATCAAACTTATAGAATCAGAGAGTAGAATGGTGGTTGCCAGGAGTAAAGTTTCAGTTATGCAAGATGATTAAATTCTAGAGATCTGCTGTACAATATTGTGCCTATAGTTAACAACACTGTATTGTACAATTAAAACTTTGTCAAGAGGGTAAATCTTATGGCAAGAGTTTTTACCACAATAAAATAAAATTTTTTAAAAATCAGAGAAAAATATGACTTACGTCTACTCTCTGTAGCAAAATGTGAAATGAAACCCACACCATTAAATAACTAAAACTTGAAATCTTTCTTCCTCTTTCTTCAGTTCCAATGAATCCTGCCACTGGCCCCACAAATCTAGGGCCACACAAACCTAGTGAGTACAGGTACCATTGCAACTCTAGGAAAGGCTGGGGTCCCTCCTCCAGCTCTGGACTATCTTGAATTTCTGAGCTTCATCTCAGGCTGACCTGAATTCAGATTGCTGGGTGGTTTCCCATTGAACCCACTAAAGATGAGTCTTCTGATAAGCATCAGAAAGCATATGGCAACAACTGAGTGCCCAACCTGAGAGGACTATGACTGTAGAGACCCATCCAACTCCAGTGCCCTGCCCTGTGTCCAGGAGAGCAACACAGCCTGGCATTGACCCTGAGTGGAAACGTCAGGAGCAGAAGAGATGTAGATTAAGCCCAACTAAGTACTAAGTATCTGAAGGGCTTTCTGGGAGATGGAGTTGGAGGGATAGAGGAAACTGAAAGAGTGAGGGGGGATCAGGAGGATCACGTTAAACAGTTGCTTCTGACGGGCAGTTATTCATGCAGATTATGAAGGCAGAAACGTTGGGTTTTTTATCTCTTTCATTTGCAGCCAACCCCAAACCACACCTCCCACCCCTTCCCTAGACAAACATAACCTTCATAGAAGAGTTTTGAAAATATTCCTGGCAAGAAAATTAAATTGCCAGAGACAGTTGAGGTCTTCTGTCTGGTAGTCATCATTGCTCATTAAAACAAACAAACAAACCTTTTATTGATATCTCAATGTGTGCTCATGTGCTCATTGGCCATTGACATATTCTGTTTTGGAAATGCTTGTTCAGGTCTTTTGCTCATATTCCTAAAGATGAAATGTAAATAATTAAGTTACTGGGGGGAGGAGGGAAGTGGGAGGATGCATAGAATATCTCTGCAAACTTGGGGAGACAAACATTACTTACCAAGACACAAAAAGAACTAAACATAAAAGTCAAATAAATTATACTTCATGAAAATTAAGAATTTTATCCTAAGACACCATTAAGGTGTTTTGCAGACACAGACAGGAAGAAGATACAATGCAAATAACCCACAAAGAACCTTTAATTAGATGATATATACAAATCAATAATAAAAGACAACTCAATAAAATGTGCACCGTTGTGATTCAAAGGGAACTCTTTTCAGCTTCACAAATCATGAGAACCTCATGCATTCTAGGATTGCAAAGGGTGGCCAGGCTCTGTGGGCAGGTGGGACCTCTGCTGCAGTCAGTGCCTCAGCCTGTTAATCCTGGTCAAAAACAACACAAGTCTAGAGACTAAGTTACGACCCTGCTACAATACTTACTCCTTTGGGGAGTTTCAGTGTTGGTGCTCTCGCATAGAGAGGAGTTTAATGAAAGAAGAATTATCCACATGGAAGTAAAGAGAGGAGGAAAAAACTATATTGACAGGAGGTTTTTCTGTTTAGTTTCCAGCTTAGGATCTTTTGTGTGAGAGGTAAACATGGTAAACTACCGTACATCCAAGAATTATCTCTAAATATTAAAGTAAACATAACCTTCATAGAAGAGTTTTGAAAATATTCCTGGCAAGAAAATTAAATTGCCAGAGACAGTTGAGGTCTTCTGTCTGGTAGTCATCATTGCTCATTAAAACAAACAAACAAACCTTTTATTGATATCTCAATGTGTGCTCATGTGCTCATTGGCCATTGACATATTCTGTTTTGGAAATGCTTGTTCAGGTCTTTTGCTCATATTCCTAAAGATGAAATGTAAATAATTAAGTTACTGGGGGGAGGAGGGAAGTGGGAGGATGCATAGAATATCTCTGCAAACTTGGGGAGACAAACATTACTTACCAAGACACAAAAAGAACTAAACATAAAAGTCAAATAAATTATACTTCATGAAAATTAAGAATTTTATCCTAAGACACCATTAAGGTGTTTTGCAGACACAGACAGGAAGAAGATACAATGCAAATAACCCACAAAGAACCTTTAATTAGATGATATATACAAATCAATAATAAAAGACAACTCAATAAAATGTGCACCGTTGTGATTCAAAGGGAACTCTTTTCAGCTTCACAAATCATGAGAACCTCATGCATTCTAGGATTGCAAAGGGTGGCCAGGCTCTGTGGGCAGGTGGGACCTCTGCTGCAGTCAGTGCCTCAGCCTGTTAATCCTGGTCAAAAACAACACAAGTCTAGAGACTAAGTTACGACCCTGCCACAATACTTACTCCTTTGGGGAGTTTCAGTGTTGGTGCTCTCCCATAGAGAGGAGTTTAATGAAAGAAGAATTATCCACATGGAAGTAAAGAGAGGAGGAAAAAACTATATTGACAGGAGGTTTTTCTGTTTAGTTTCCAGCTTAGGATCTTTTGTGTGAGAGGTAAACATGGTAAACTACCGTACATCCAAGAATTATCTCTAAATATTAAAGTGGAATTATAAGGCTGTGCTCTAGTCAACTGAGCTAACTGGCCATACTCCTCTTTATTTTATTTATTTTTTTGATAGCTGGCTGGTACAGGGATCTGAAACTGTGACCTTGGAAAAATGGATGCTTCCTGGATGTCCTATGTTCAGTATTGTGAAATTTTTTTTTCTTTTAGAGCATTTTCATACTTGTGACACTATTTTTTTTTTCTTTCTTTATATCCAGCTGTCTTCCAAAAAGTAAGATTCAGATAATTTGACTCAGTTTCTTCCTGTCCTCACACAATTCCCCCACATTCCCCCAGGCTGTAGTCATTCAGCTACTGTCTCACCCATCTGTTCTTTGTGTATTTCCATGATTTAAACGTTGATATTGTGCTGTAGATTCCAATATGTTGTTTGTCATATTTTACTTTGAAACTGAAAAATCCATCATCTTGCTACCTATGCATGTGCTTCATTAGTTATGGCTGCTCTATATTATGAACTTAGTAGCCACTACAGTGCTTACTCATTCTGCTGTTGGATGAACAGGGTTCCTAAATCTCTGTTACCTCAAATTGTTACAATGACTAGTCTCTGTCAAGCCGCCACAGAGCTAAACTGGAATTTCACTGAGGAACATTCCTAGAAGTAGGATTGTGGGTACTACACAAAAAAAGGTATACAGAAATAAACATTCATTTTGCCACTGTACAGCAAAATCTAAGCTTATATTTTTAGGACTAAGACCTTACCTTTATTCCATGAAGATATTTACAACTGTAAAATTTTCATTGTGAAAAATCAAAATACAGGAAAGACATCTAACCTGAGAAAAAGTCCCAGATGAAGGTGACCCTTGAGATAAATCTAAATGAGTAAACCTTTGGTGGAAAAGGAGGGAAGGTGCTGTGGATTGAAAGCCCCCTCAAAACTCATTGAAGCTTGACCCCCATTGTTACAGTGTTAACAGGGTGAGAAATCCAATTATGGTATTTGAAAGGTGGGGCCGTTAAGAGGTGATTAGATTGTGAGGACTGCGTCCTTGTGAATCGATTGTTCCATTCATGGAGTAATAGGCATTGTTCTGATGGCTTTAAAAGGAGAGCAAGTGAGAAGGTTAGCTCTGCTGTTCAGCCCATTCTTGCCATGTGACACCCTGATCATCATGAACCCTGTATAGAGTTCTTACCAAGAAGGCACTCACCAAATGTGCCCCCTGGACTGTGGAATTTCCAGCCACCAAAACTGTGAAAAAAAATTTTTTGTTTCTTTATTAGTTACCCAGTTTTAGGTATTCTGTTATAAGTAACAGAAACAGACTAATACAGAAGGTATTTTGAACAAAGGGGATTTTTTGTTTAATGACTTTTTGCCACTAATAAACATTGCTTTGTCTTTACTGATCTAAAAGTATTTTCAGCAATGTCATATTTTGTGGGGTTGTTCTTTTTAGAGTTTCAAAATAATGTAGGAAAACCTGTTTTAAAGAACCTTGTAACAGATTTTTCTACACATGTGGAAGATCAGTGAATTTTCCAGTAATTCTGTCCCCAGAAAAAGCACAGAACCCAAACTGTGAATGTCCTACCAGTTGAGATACTTAGTTTGTCATCATGTCTTTCTTCTTAATGTTAGTACAGTTTTAAATATTTTTCGTCTTGTGGGAGGTTTGTGTTGGAGTCTCTGACAAGGGAGCAGAAGTATAACCTTTGCCTTGGGCTTACAGAAATCTAGGTCCATCTGGAAAAGAGAGCTTTTTTATTTGTATAGTGTAATCTTTCAAGACAGGTTCATGGGTGTTGTTCTGCCAACGAATTGTGTGCAAGTGACCACCTTCTGATGAAAATTCATCATTCCAACATCACAAGAATTCCTCACTGCTTATTCTTCTACAGTCTTTATGGATTTCCTGATTTTGCTTCATAGTTGTAGCAGGGAATCTAGCATTGTGGAAGTGTGATATTAAATGTGGCCAGGATCCTGTTCAATTGTGCTCACCACAAAGAAATAAACCATGCTCAGCCCATACAGAAGGCAATTTGGCAGGACCTATCAACATTTCAAATGCATATATCCCTTGAAGTGCATTTCCACAAGTGTGCAAAGGACGCCTGCACACATAGGAAATTATTATGTTTCAATTATTAACAGAAGCATTATTTGTAATAGAAAGGTTAAGGAAAATCTGTTTATTGTCATAATATAATTTTGTTAAATAAATTATGGCACATCTACAAAAATGGAATAGTATGTATATCTAAAAGAGAATAAGGGGATCTTCATGTACTTATTTGTGAAGATCTCCAAAGAGATCTCTATCACTGTGGCTAAGTGATAAAAGCAAGGTGCAGAACAAACTATCTAGAATGCTACCATGGGGAATGAGGGAGAGCAGAATACGTATTTGTATTAGATTGTATGTGCAGTTTTTAAAATCTCTGGTAAGATAGAAGGAAACTCATGACAAAGGTAACCTGTTCTGGAGGCTGAGAACTGGGGAGGTGGAAACACATATAGATAGGAAGGCTAAGTTCGATGCATTTCTAAGGATGTCTGTACCAAGTGAATGTGTTTATCTTAAAATTAAAGAATTTAAGAAACACTATAAGCACATAGTAAATGGCAAAACTAGTCTCTGCCATGGTGACCGAAGCCAAAATTCTTATTCGAAAAATAAATAATTTAAGGAAAAATTGTAAACACAAAATAAACATGGCTGGTGAGATTGGCAAAAGTGTTCTTACAGGAGTCCTACTTAAAGGCATCAGCAGTGGTGACCAGGAGCCACTATTCGCAAATTAGGATGGAGACTCCACATGAAAAGCTAGAGAGCAATGATTTGCAGAAGTGCCATGTGAGGCCACGCAAGACAGGTAAGGGAAAAAGTGTGCAATACTCCCAAATGGTATCCAAGACTGGCCTAAGCTTTTCCAGTTAAGTTAGGTTTCTGTTGTTGCTTTTTGCTGGTGTTGTTACCTAAGCAATTTAGAACCATTTGGATAGACACAAGAAATCAATTTCTTAGTTATTGATCAGTTCAGTTGATTAGTACATTGTGCTAATAATGGCAAGATTAGGCCAGACCAAGATCTATTTTTTTTTTTAACCCTTGACAGTTTCTAAGTGTCAGTCCGCATGTCCACACGAGGATGTCACTTGCCTATTTCATGAAAAAATTCTCTCTGTGCTTACAGATAAGAGCAGACAATAGATTGCCCAACTTCTTGCTTGGCTTGAAGTGGAGCCCTGTTCCTTCTTAGATCCCTGAGAAAACTCCCTTTGTGGAAAATCTGCACATCCACTCTCAGGATTCCAAGGTAGCCAGTCTCACTTCGAAGCACAGTCAGGGTCCTGTGCCACCTGGGCACCTCAGTGCCTGCAGGCCAATGCAGAGCATGATGAGAAAGAGAGGTCCTGCACCATGCTGGGGTGGGGAGTGGGGGAGGTGGCAAGATGCAGACCTCAGCATGGCTTAGGACAAAGGAGGGAACACATAGGTTTCTTAGGTTTATATGCTTGACCAAATACAGATT
>NW_007735757.1:34555-35322 GCF_000696425.1 Galeopterus variegatus | reverse complement strand
CGAGACTCTCAAAAACAAAAATAAGAAATCAGAAAAGAAAAAACCACCATGCAGTTTCAATACAGCAAACTTTCACGTGTTAGTTGTATGTGATAGCCACTACACCACAGAAACACACATGGCAAGCCCACAAAGTAGAAGGAAGTATGTATGGAGGAGGTATATCGTTTTTGCTGCTGATTTCTAGTTCAATTCTATATTGATTAGAGAACACTTTATTTCAATCCTTTAACATTTAGAGAGATTTTTTTAATGGGCCACTTTTTGTGAATATTCTGTGTGGATTTATAAAAAGTGTTTATTCTGCAGTTGCAAGAGACTGGAAACCACCGAAATGTCCCTCAGTAAATGAGTAGTTAAATAAACTGTGGTACATCGATGCCATGGAATACTACTCAACACTAAAACGTAGGAACTACTGGTAGCACAGATTGCATTCAGCTGTGAAAAAGGCCAATCTTAAAAGGTCATCTATTTATATAATAGTCTCAAAATGAAAAAATATATATATAGGGAGAGAAATTAACAACAGTTTGGTAGTTGTCAAGGGGAGGGAGGAGTGGTTGTGACTAATTGAGGGGGAGAAACCAGAAGGAAATCATTAAGGTGAAGAAATTGTTTGTATTCAGTTTCCAGTGATATAGCTACATGTGATAAAATGACCTATAAGTATACAAACACATTGTACCAATGTCAAGTTCCTGGTTTTGGTATTGTACTTTGGTTATAGGAAATGTAACCAATGGGGGAAACTGGGTTAAGGGTAC
>NW_007735757.1:31411-33921 GCF_000696425.1 Galeopterus variegatus | reverse complement strand
AACAGATAAATAGTATGATCAGGAAGGATATAAAAGATTTGAACTATATTCTTAACCAAGCAACTAGATCTATTAGACTTCTGTAAGACACAATACCAAATGATTGCAAAATACACACAGAAAATTCACAAAAAAAATGGCCCACTTCTTAATGGGCCACTTTAACAAAGACTGAAATAACAAAGTATTCTCTAATCAACATAGAACTAAACTAGAAATCGGTAACAAAAAAAATGAGGATATCTCCAAATTCTGGGAAACTAACATCACAATCTTAAATAACCCATGGGTCAAAGACAAATTACAAGTGAGGTTAGAAAATAGTTTGAATTGAAAATAATAAAGTACAACATATCAAAACTTGTGGATAGCTACTAAAAACATTCTTGGAGAAAAAATTATAGATTTAAATGTATATATTATGTGGTCTGGCATGTAAGGAGCTGAAAGTGGTTACTCTGTCCTAAAAAGCAAAAAGCTGAATGAACTGAAAAACAACTCTTCTTAGATCTGTCAGGGAAATGAGGTCACAGGGAAAATTGCTGCCCCCAAAATTGGACAGGTAGGCAGGCAAATACAGAGAGTGACAACTTACCAGGGCAGAAACCCAGAGAGTGGAATACTCCATGTGAATCAGTGCATGAGAAGGGAGCCTGAACTGTAATTAACCACTTGCAGCAGGCTCCTCCTGGGCAAGTCTGAGAGAAAAAATCTCAAGGACCCAGTCATTTGTCATTTGGGCCCCACACTTTTGTGAATATACCTCCAGGAGCTTGACCACATTCTCACAGTGAATATGGGAGGAAAACCTCCTTGTGCTCTGGCAGGGGAGGAGAAATGGAATCATTTTGAAATTTGACAGAGCATTCTGTTCTTAACAAGGTCTGCCCTCAGAAGAAACTAATTGAGGTTTTATCAGAGCCTAACGGGCCCTGAGGGAGGGAAATAACCAACTCCACCCAACTCTAGCCATCCAGTCCCACAGATAGGGGAAGAACCTGAGAAGCATGTTTGAAGTTCAAGGTCCAGAGGCAGGGACTCATGGAAAGACTGAGACCTACTCAAAGGACTATAGAATGCTTCCCCTCCCACACACTTTACCACCACTTTACTAAAGGCCTATTTACAGCAGTTCCTTTTACCCAGTACATCATGTCCAGCTATCAAGAAAAAAAGTTCCAAAGCATGCTGAAGAGCCAAAAACACAGTTTGAAGACACAGAGCAAACATCAGAACCACATATGTCAGGGATGTTGGAATTATCAGACAAGGAATTTAAAACAACTGTGATTAAGATGCTAAGGGCTCTGTGTGAGGAGGGGGTTATTATAGTGCCCACCAAAATGGCAAGAAACTTTCAGACCTAAGAACAAGGTGGGCAAATCCATACGATTTACAAGGAATTTTATTAAAAGGGTAACTTGCATACAGGAAAGGTCATATGCAGCAAAGTATCAGACATCTACAGCACATGAGAGCTCTTTCTCTCTGGGTTTTAGGCAAGGATTATATAGCATAACCTCAAGTAAATAGCTTTAAAAAAATAAGTTTTCTGTGATCTATGAAGTAGGGGGCTTGTGAAGCTTGTGCACATACTAGCTGACACCAGGAGTTTCGATGTCACCTAGTCCCTAAGCCCTCTGTTCCTGTTATGCTTACCCTAAATTTAATCTATAACTGGTCAGTGAAACAAAGGAATGAGGTTAAACAGGAGTCAACTTGGTGTGCGGGGCACAAGATAGTTTAGTCCTGTTCACCCTCTAACAGGCTCTAATGGATAAAATAGACAGCATGAAAGAACAAATGGGTAATGTAAGCAGAAAAATGGAAACCCTAAGAACCAAAAAGAAATGCTAGATGTCAAAAACACCATAATACCAAGAGAACAAAAGGACAAGCCACAGACTGGGAGAAAATATTTGCAAAGGGCATAACAAAGTAATGTTATTCAAAATATGCAAAAAACTCTTAAAACTCAACAGTAAGAGCACGAACAACCCAATTTAAAAATGGACCAAAGACTTTAACAGATGCCTAGCCAAAGAATATATACAGATGACAAATAAGCATATGAAAAGATATTAAAATCATACAAGTGTACTTCAAAAAGTTTGTGGAGAAGAGTTCCCTTTTCTCCACATCCTTGCCACGTTTGTTATTTCACTCTTTTTGATAATAGCCAGTCTAGGTATGGTGGAATGATATCTTAATATGGTCTCGATTTACATTTCCCTGATGATTAGTAATGTTGAACGTTTTTTCATGTATCTGTTGGCCAATGTGTATGTCTTCTTTTCAAAAATGTCTATTCAGCTCTTTTGCTCATTTTTTAGTTGGATTACTTGTTTTATTACTGCGAAGTTCTTTGAGTTCCTTATATATACTGGATATGAATCTCTTGTCAGATGTATGGTTGCAAATATTTTCTCCCATACAATAGATTGTCTTTTCACTCTGTTGATAGTTTCTTTTGCTGTGCAAAAGCTTTTTAGTCCGATATAATTCCATTT
>NW_007735757.1:28350-30168 GCF_000696425.1 Galeopterus variegatus | reverse complement strand
TAGAGAAATGCAAATTAAAAACAGAGATACTATTACACACCTATCAGAATGGCCAAAATCCAAAACGCTGACAACACCCAATTCTGGCAAAAATGTGAACCAACATGAACTCTCATTCGTTGCTGGTGGGAATGCAAATTTCTACAGCCTCTTTGGAAGACAATTTGGCAGTTTTTTCACAAAGCTAAACATTGTCTTACTATAAGATTCAGCAATTGCACTCCTTGATATTTACCCAAAGAATTTGAAAGTTTATATCCACAAAAAGCCTACTCATGAACGTTTATCACAGCTTAATTTATAACTGCTAAAACTTGGTAGCTACCAAGATGTCCTTCAATAGGTTAATGGATAAACAAACTGTGGTATGTCCATACAATGGAATATTATTCAATGATTAAAAAAAAAATAGAGCTTGATAGCCATAAAAAGACATGGAGGAATCTTAATGCATATTGCTAACTGTAAGATTCCAATCTAAAAAGACTATATACTGTATGATTCCAACTATTTTACATTCTGGAAAAAGCAACAGAGAAAATAATAATGATCAGTGGTTGCCCAGGTTGAGAGAAGGTGAGGTACCCATAGGTAGAGTAAAAGGATTTTTTAGGGCAATGAAACTATTACATTTGGCATTGTAAATGGACACTATGCATTTGTCAAAATCTGTAGACCTGGGTTAAATTAAATCAATTATTAATAAATAAATTAACAATTTAGATGAAATATGTGAAAAACACAATTTGCCACAGCTGACACAAGAAAAAATAGAAAATCTGATATGACCTATATCCATTAAAGATATCGAATCTCTAATTTGAAATTTTCCGACAAAGAAAACTTTAGGTTCATATAGCTTCACGGGTGAATTCTTCCAAATATTTGAGAAATAAATAATACAAATTGTATACAAACTCTTCCAGATAATATAAAAACAGAGAAAGCTTTCCTACTTATTTAATAAAGTCAGTATGATGCTGATATCAAAACCTAACTAGGACATTACAAAACAAGAAAATTACAGGTCAATATATCTCAGGAAAATAAATAAAATGTCCTAAATAAAATATTAGGAAATGGAATCCAGCCACATATTATAAGAATAATCTATTATGACTTCATGGAACTTACCTCTGTGTAACTTACACTTTAATAGAATACAGGTGGAGCACAAGTGAAAGAGTAAAATATTTGAGGGCCAACTTAGAAATTATCCTAGGAAGAGTCATATTTCAGCAGAAGCTCTGAATCACCAAACCTCTACGCCTACACAATTCATAGCCTCAGGAATCATGTATATTTTTTTAACTTTTTCTGAAACGTAACATTGAGAAAGGAAACGGAGAGGGAGGGGCGATAATAAGAAGATGTTATCTGAAAGTAATTGATAAAAAAAAAAAAAACATCCTGTCAGCCAGCCGAGATAGCTAAGTTGGGAGAATGTTAGACTGAAGATCTAAAGGTCCCTGGTGCAATGTAGGGTTTTGGTAGTTGGTTTATCCTTCCTTCCGCACAGGACGATATTTTTCCTAAAACTACTTGGGAGTGTAAACTGTGAAATATTGATTCAGTACCAAAGTCAGTCATCCAGAAATATTTAAGTCCATAGTGCCGTCTATATGGTAAGGGGCTACATAAATTTATTTTTATCATGAAAAGACTTTTGTAACACCTCTCACAAAACACAGTTTCACGCCCTTATGCAAGTTCCTCAACAGCTTCCAGTAATTCCTTGAAGGAATTAATTAATTAAGTAAGTAAGTAAGTAATTTCCTTGAGGGAAAGAAAGAAGCTTATTCACTGCCTTAGTGTGCA
>NW_007735757.1:26978-27962 GCF_000696425.1 Galeopterus variegatus | reverse complement strand
AAATATTTAAGTCCATAGTGCCGTCTATATGGTAAGGGGCTACATAAATTTATTTTTATCACGAAAAGGCTTTTGTAACACCTCTCACAAAACACAGTTTCACGCCCTTATGTAAGTTCCTCAACAGCTTCCAGTAATTCCTTGAAGGAATTAATTAATTAAGTAAGTAAGTAATTTCCTTGAGGGAAAGAAAGAAGCTTATTCACTGCCTTAGTGTGCACTAAGATTTTATTAAATGCATCTATACGAATCAGGGCATAAGCACTTTCAGTTCTCCACTTAACTCCCTCTGTTTCTGTCTTCACTTCGATTTTGGCCTCATAAATGCTTACATTACTGTCAGTACTTTGAATCTTGCAGGAAGTTTTGCTTATTTTATACAGCATTTTAGTTGTTTTCAGCTGCAGGGTCAGTCCCGGTGCCTGGCTAGCCATTCCACTGTCCAGAGAAGCGAGAGATGACATCTTAGACATAAATTGAATTTTAGTAGTATTTATTAAAATCACATGTTATTAACTGTAAAATAAAATACTCATTGTTGGTTAATATTGATTTATTTCTCCTGAGGCTGGGTTAGATAATTAATTTTTAAAAATCTAATCTGGAATATAACAAATATTTTGAAATTCTCTCACGAGATACTTGTGGCAGATGTTCTGTTACATATTGCCACTAATGTATGTGGAGATATTAAAGACACGTTTGATGATGCATAGAATTTTGGGGGAGGATAAACAAGAAAACGAGAATTCCGGTTGTCTCCGAGGAAAATATGGGGGTAGTTGGGAACTAAGATCGATGGAGATCTGCTTATCATTTTATACCATCGTGTACACTTAAGGAAGGACAAAAGATCTTTTGTTGAGGCCTTTTAATCAGGAATCACTGCTAGTAACGCTAACACACACTATTTCATTTAAGGAAGGGTAAAAAATTCTACGGTTCTTGAATCTGGGACCTTCACTCTACTAGGAAAAGCAATTG
>NW_007735757.1:11012-25729 GCF_000696425.1 Galeopterus variegatus | reverse complement strand
AGGGTAAAAAATTCTACGGTTCTTGAATCTGGGACCTTCACTCTACTAGGAAAAGCAATTGAAGGTGAAGGTGGGGTAAGAAGAGTAGATCTGAATCTTAGGTTTTACCAGCAGAGAAGGTGCTGATTTTTCTAGGCGCGGGTGCAGATTCCCGCCAGTAGTGCTTGGTTTGGGTTAGTCAATGAAGAGCGAGGGGCCAGGCTTGTGGTCTTAGAGCCAGGACAGCGTGAAGACCCCTGCTCATAAACCTCGGGGCAAAGGCCAGGAAAGTCAGGGACAGTAATCCTTTCGGTGCTGAAGTCACAGAAAACAAGCTCATTCTCTCGCGATGGCTTTCTATGTGGACCTCGGGGGTCTATAAGCACGTGTGGGAATGCACAAGGGGATTTTCAAAGGCCAAAATGTAGTTCACCGCGACGTGTGAGGAGGACGCGAGACTAGAAGCCGATTCAGAAGCCTTCGCTCTTGACACCTAGGATAAGAGCTCTTGGAAACCAGAAGAATTAAATGTTGAGGAATCTGATGGGACTTGAGTCCGCAGCAGTGGAACACCTCCAGAGGAACACTCACTCCATGTCCAACACTTCACCCAGTTTTAGAATCAGCAAAATCATTACTTGTTGATTCATCTAACTGTTAAATTAATATATTAGTTGAAAATTTATTAGGCGTCAGTCAACATGAAAGTTCGAAAAACCCCAAAGCAATAATACAACCCCGGGAAGATGTAAAGGGAGATTTCCCGAGGCTTCCGAAGATTCTTTTCGGCTCGTCTCCGGGTGATGAAATCAGTAGCCTGGCCGAGAACAAAAGAGCACATTTCACTGGTTCTGGCCTCCGCAGTCCGCTGCTCGAATCCTTCCGTCCGCAAGATGGAATTTGTGACGCTCCGCATGTGCTGTTGGACGAGAACGTTAATACCTAGCCACGTTCCACCCTAAACTTGTCCTACTGCAAACCACTGCGGCCCCTTCTTACCGCTCTCAAAATACATGCCAGATTTACCTCGTGACTCCGGTACTGCGGGGCAGCCCCAGTTCCAGTCCTGGAAATCACCGCCGATGACATCGATGCTTAGGCTTGCGACTCTTCAGAGAGGCTGAGACGACGCGGCTCTTTTCCTCAACCTCCACGCGCCTTCCTGTCGGCTGCGCTGCATTATCCCAACTTGAAAATAATGTTATTATGTTACAAATCATTAAAGATAAGTTTGCAATGTGCGATGCAGTCCACTGACATGCCTCTGAAACGGAGAGGCTCCCTTTACCCACGATTGAAAATCCTGTTACGGTGCTTTCTCCACAGAGGAATAAACTGGACTGAGCCTCTGTCAAAAATTTCTCTGTGGATTTTCTAGTCTGAGTCTGGAGTTGAAATTGTTTAGATTCCCTCGTCAGAGTCTGTGAATATGGCTTAAAAGGTCTCTTGGAGGTAGGTAAAAAGGAAAAAAAAAANGGAATAAACTGGACTGAGCCTCTGTCAAAAATTTCTCTGTGGATTTTCTAGTCTGAGTCTGGAGTTGAAATTGTTTAGATTCCCTCGTCAGAGTCTGTGAATATGGCTTAAAAGGTCTCTTGGAGGTAGGTAAAAAGGAAAAAAAAAAATCAATTCCTTTTACTCTTAATAGACAAACCCATAAATGTCAATAAACTTATTTATCACTTTGTTTAGAAAACCGTGTCCTCCGTGCGGCCGGTTAGCTCAGCTGGTTAGAGCGTGGTGCTAATAACGCCAAGGTCGCGGGTTCGATCCCCGTACGGGCCACTGTGGGTACCATTTTGGCATTCTCCACCAACTGAAGCCACCTGTGACCCCAAATCTTCAGGGCGCAGAATTCAAAATTCTGGCTTTCTGCTTCTTCTCACCGAACGAGAAGACTATTTACTTTTGTTTCGTTTTTTTTTTTTTCCCCAACAAAAAGTAATATACGAACATCGGGAAGAATCTATTGACGAAAATTGAGCGGAGTAACGTGGGAGCGAGGTGAGTGTGTTTTAGGGAAGGGGGTTAAGAGGACACACGGGGGCTGGCTGCTGGCTGGCGTGGTTAGAGCGACTGTGCTGCCAACAGCCAAGTCTAGGGCTCGATTCCTGCATCGGCCGGGCGCCCAAAAAAGAAAAGGAGGAGGTACCGAATTTGCCTGCTTAGTTTTTCAGCCGAACTTCAGGAACACAATATTATTTGGCTTTAAACGAATTTCTATAGAGAAAGGGAAAGTGCCTTAGTTGGTGCGAGCGTGGCGCTAACAGCAGCGAGAACCGGGTGTGTTCTCGGAAACGCCTCTGCTCGGTTCTTTTTCCTTATCCCAGGCAGTTTCCAAGGTAAATGAAATGCCCGCTCCATGTGAGTTTGCTACTTGGCTTTCTCGGAAAATCTCTCCCCTTTAGCTGTAAAGAGCAGAAAAGTGAATGCGGTGCTGTAAAAATCGCCAGTTCTCCCTTCAACCTGTCCACAGACCAACAGGCCAGGACCACCAGGTTTGTGCCTTCGTTCGTTTAACCGCAGCGCCGCTGACAGCACACGGGCGACTTCAATACACTTACCTGTGATTCAGAGCGAGGATGCAGGCTACGCACTCGGAAATCGATACAGAGACTAAGTGTCTCTTTTAGGTTAGTTTGAGGAATTTTTCCACGTTTGACAGTGATTGCCTCCCGGACTCTCTCCACTCTGCCTTGTCGCAGAGAAAGGAGGCCTGTCTGTATAAAGGGACACCGCCCAAAAGGTGCCACTCCCAAGTCTTCCTTATACCCTCATCTTCTCCTGGGGTGTTTACTTTAGTTGTTTATTTTTTTATTTTTTTATTTTTTTATTTTTAAGATAACCCTGAGTTCCATCTCTTGCGGGCGGGTTCTCAGCTCCCGCCTATCTCTCGAAGATCGCGGGGCCGAGGGATAAGGGTAGGGGACCTGGGAGGAGGGATGGAGGCCTGTGGTGGGAGTGGGGTTGGGATGGAGAGAGGTCGTGATGTAGAGGCTCAGTTCGCAGGCTTTAAGGCCGTGCTTTGTCTGGGGTCTCAACTGCGGCAAAGAGCCACTAGCGTCCCGCGTCCCCACAGCCGTGCCTTTATGACTCAACATTTCTCCCGATGTCCCTTTTCTTTTTGACAGTAGCCATGCCCAGGGAAAAAGCGTTGCAGGAGAGATCTCTTTGAGTGAGAACTCTTCCCAAAGGGAAAAATGTTGCTAGAGGAGATGCTGGTTAAAAAAAAAAAAAAGCTTATTTTTCTTTAGAGCTTCTCTGCTTTTCAATTCCTTGAAACGGTCTTTTTCAGCTACTTCCTTTCTCAAATTCAAAAGAGATGAAAGAGAAGAAAATCTTACAGGATGTTACCTTCGAAGTTTTTGAAGTCTCAGGCTCAACTGACAGCACCACGGAAGGTGAAGGACCTGTCCCACGAAAATACATTCGAGGGACTTTAAGAATTGTTTCCACATTATTTTGAAAGAAGCACTCAGAAAAACCCTCGAGCCAGCCAGGAGTCGAACCTAGAATCTTCTGATCCGTAGTCAGACGCGTTATCCATTGCGCCACTGGCCCACAGGTTAAAGGGTGTTGTACGGATTAATATTTTCTTTAGTGTACTGTATGTACTGTGCTGCAACACGAAGAAACAATTGATTATTTAAGTGAGGATTAGAACCAAAGACCGTACTAATTCTAGGAAAGCATGATTTGTTTTGTGGTTCGTTTGCATACCATATATTCACATAAAATGTCTTTATTGAAAACAGTGACCAGTTTTCATCTTTGAGACATGTGATAGGATGAATGTCTTTCCTTCAGAACGGTATTTGTGTGAATGTCTTCTCATTTTTGTGCGCTTAGATTTGAGCTTTTCGTTACTTTTTTTCAGACCAATTATCTATTCTTACTCGAATTCCTTTTCTTATGTACTTACTTTGGGCACTGATAATGTATGTGGATCAGTAATAAGCAATTCGTATTATTTTAAGTTTAAATATTGCAAAAATGAAAGCGTTTTAGGGGCTGGCCGGTTAGCTCATTTGGTTAGAGCATGGTGCTGATAAAGTCAATATTGGCCAGCCGCCAAAAAAACTTTCGAAATTTATTTCCGGAGGCATTAGTCTTAGTCTTTCCCCCTCCTTTTCGACAAGATTTATTGTGAAGTGGCATTATAACGTAATGAAGCAGATAGAGGCACTCAAACAAAAGAGGTAATAAGGAGGCAAGAATTCAATAGAAGTATACGTTTTTAAGGATAGCATTTCACTTAGAAACTTAAAAACCAGGAACTCGTTTACTAACACATCGATAACTGGCTTAAATTTTGTTTAACTGTTCAAAGCAGGCTAAATAGCTGAAAATGCAGACGTGCTTATAAGAGAGGAGCTTGTCCCTCAAACAGACGAGTTTTCCTGTAGGTTCGAAAAGGCAGTCAGAAGTCAAAATGTATCCTCTATGTGCCTCGATTTCCTAGTTTGTATAAAGCGCTTTGAAAAGCAACCGGTACACCTGATGGATTATTACCATCCTAAATCGTTTTGGCTCCCACCAGTGATGTCAGGACAAACACTAAAGATTGCTGCCTGAGAATGCTTTAAGGAAGCTGTCAGTCTCACTATAATCAGAAGGGAAAATGTATTCCCAGTATTTTCCTTTCTCTCTTTGCCGTTGTGATCAGACGCTCTCACAGATGTGACAACTACGTCTCAACACGACCAGTATTTTTGAGCAGTGAGACGAATGGGTTGAATTATGCATCGACTGGCTTTCACCGGGTAAACAGATAACCCGGGTGACGAAAGACAACGATAGAATTCGAAACTTCCAGGCGCCTTCCTGACAAGTTCAGGTTAAAAATTGGAACGGTTTGTTAATGAGGCGTGTGCTGGAGCAGCGGGATAGCAATTCCACAAAAACCCAGTCCTAAGTAGACGACGCTGTGAGCAGGATTTGAACCTGCGCGGGGAGTCCCCATTGGATTTCGAGTCCAACGCCTTAACCACTCGGCCATCACAGCCCTGAAAGTCATGCCTCCATTCTACACTAAAGGCAAATATAGATTGTTTGCTATGTGCTGTGAAAGACACGGGACGACGTTTCATTCCACCAAGCCCTCTTTTTGGAGAAAAGGTGTCTTCAACATTCGATGCTCAACCTCACACACCTCTCTCCTCACAAGACTCTCAACCGGGTTCCTCACACCAAGACAGCAACCGGAGTTGTCCCGCTGTGTGGCAGGCACTATGCTAGGCACTATGTATATCTGTGGCAAAACAGGTAAGGTTCCTCCTGTAACAGAACTCAGAATTTAGTGGAAAATAAATCCACTGTTACTATCTGGAGATGTTAGAGTTATTTAATACAATAGTCATTGCACCATGGGAAACCTCTTTAGAGAGTGTCCGCTGCAAACTTCCTCGGCTGCAGGCTAGTGCCAGCTTACCAGCTGTTTGCTGCTCCTTCTTCCCGATAAATAAATCAGAATGGGAATGACAAGTAGTCTCCAGACAAGTGAATGTTGCAGCACCTTCCTTTATCTCTAAGAATCTTTCCTTCAATTCTCTCTCTGAGATTCTGCCCTTCTGCTCATAGGAGTTCGTGTTAGGCTGTTCCTTCCTCTCTCACTCCTTAAAGTTCCCACAGCAGGTTATTGCCTCCATTTCTGTATTTGCCACTTTTTGACATTTGTGTATTTGTCTCTCCCTTTCAACCAGGAGCTCCTGGGAGACATGATAGTGTGTCTTACTTATTCTCTGACTCTTTGACTCTGTGCATTGGAAATCTGTTTAGCGTTTAGCAGCTGTTTTGCTACTTGAGCAAATCTCCATGAACTCAATTATCTGTTCCCTGTTCCTCACTCCATTTCATGTCCTCTCTTCCCTCCTCACCCCCAGCAAATATTAGAGTCACTCCCTTGCTACACTCTCAATTCCCCTGCCTTTCTCACTTTGTACTCCTTTGACAAAGACACAATCTGAAGAGCAGAACATAACTGGAAAAAAACATACAATGAGCTGAGAGGTCTCACTTTAAGTTCACGACAGTGAATCTCAAGTAGGTACTCAAGGCTGCCAGGCAATCATACCAAACGATATTAGTTTAGTCCACCCCCGCGCCTACTGTTCTAAGTCACTATTTCACACCTTTCCTCATCCCAGAGCTCCAATACCTCCTCTTGCATCCTTGTACTCAATTTATAACTTCGCCTTCATAACCGAAAGAATCTGCTCTGACCAGGTCAGCTAAATTATGGTGCCTTGGGAGATCTGGGATAAGTCAGTAATCACATCCACCTGTCCTGGACCACGTTATGAAAAGACCATTTTACTTCGAAGTGGCCGTAATGGTGCCAGAAAGCCATAAAATAACCTAGAATACTTCCTATTACCATTACCCTAGAACGCTGCATGTTGTATGTAACCTGGTAACAATCCCAAATTTATGTCATGTACTACCAATAGAAAGCCTGATAAATGATTGGGTGGGGCTGTCTTTCCCTTTCTCTCCTTTGACCCTTCCCCTTTCTTGTGATTATAAAATTTCCCCTTCTTGTGATTATAAAATGCTAAGCTCTGCTGGCTCTTTTCAGAACACATTTTCAGGGCTACCTGATCTATGTGTCTCCCCGGTTGCAATTGTCAAAGTGGCTCAATAAATTCTTGCTTTACGTATTTGGTCTCAGTTCCTTTTTAGGTCAACACCCCCCTACTTTGCTAATTAAATTAAAACAATTAGAAGAGACCTTCTACAAACATCTACCCCACCTATCAGCCTTTGTAGGACTGTCAGTGGCCCTGTATGCTCATGTCAATGTCACCAATGACCTGCACACAGATAAAATCCTTTCCTAGTTCTCATCTTACTTGGCATATCCCTCGCTTTTAACATTCTCCTTCCTATAACAGTTTCTTCAATTAACTTTGATTAATTGTTGTCTTTCACTTAGTAATGTGAACTTAAGATTCCTCCATGTCTTTTCATGGCTTGATAGCTCATTTCTTTTTAGCGCTAAATATTATATCATTGCCTGGATGTACCACAGTTTTTTTATCCATTTGCCTACTGAAGGCTTGTACTTTTCTGCATTTATAACCCATCACCTGGCTAATCTTACCCAATCTCATAGTTTAAATAGCATGTCCATGCTGATAACTCACTACTTTGTATTTCTGGCCTGAATCTCTTCCCTAAATTTCAGACTAGTATATACAACTTCCTACTTAATATCTCAGTATGGGTATCTTATAATAGTTCCCAACTGGTTCCAGAGTGTTCCCAAGAAAACCTGCTCCAATCCCAGGCTTGCATATTTCAGTTAAAGGCAATTTCAACTTTTCAGACATTTAGACAAAAAATCTTGGCAGCACCCTTGACTTTAACTATTCTCTTATTCCACATACATGAGGGAAGTCTCTTTGTTCTACCTTCTGAGTGTATCCGTATCTGCCAAACTTCTCACCAACTTAACTGCTACCAGCCTGGTTCAAGACACCTTCATCTCTGATGAAAATCTTTTAACAGGTTACCCTTCCTCCACCCTTTCCAGTCCTACAAAACATCCTACATAGCAGTCAGAGAGATCCTTTTGAACCTAATATACTTTGTGGCACAGTTTTGCTCAAAACTCAACATCTCCTCATTTCATCAAAATAAATGCCAAAGTCCTCACTGAGCCTACAGGGTTGTCTTTGATCTCACATCTCCAGCTGCTCTCCTCCTTTTTCACTCTGCTGCAGTTGCCATTGGCCTTCTTGTTTTTCCTTGTATATATAAGGCACATCACTGCCCTAGGGCCTTTGCACTGACTATTCCCTTTGCTGGGAATACTCTTGCTTTGATATATTGTAAGACTCGGTTCCTTACCTACTTTGGGTCTTTTCTCAAATATCATCTTATCAGCAAAACACCCCATGAACATTATATCTAAAATTATAAAACCCTTTCATTGCAGCACTTTTCCTCCTCATTCTTGTCACCTCTTCCAGGGTGACGGAGACACAAAGGATAACTCAAAGCCCATTTCTCCAGAGCAGTGAGAGGCCCAAAAGGGGGTAATCTCAGGAGCAATTCCTTCAAGAGAGAAGGATTCCTAGGAATAACATTGAATCAGGTTTTCTCTCAGTTTTTATTGTCCAGGCAAAAAGTTACAGAAAAGAACACAGGTGGTTAATCAGTCATAGCAAAAACATTAATAAACTGGCTACATGACAATTTTCATTAAAGCAGGTGCAGCTTAAAAATAGTTTAAGCAATTTACCATCAAAGGAGTCATAAAACTAAGCTGTAACCCTTTCATTGCAGCACTTTTCCTCCTCATTCTTGTCACCTCTTCCAGGGTGATGGAGACACAAAGGATAACTCAAAGCCCATTTCTCCAGAGCAGTGAGAGGCCCAGAAGGGGGTAATCTCAGGAGCAATTCCTTCAAGAGAGAAGGATTCCTAGGAATAACATTGAATCAGGTTTTCTCTCAGTTTTTATTGTTCAGGCCAAAAGTTACAGAAAAGAACACAGGTGGTTAATCAGTCATAGCAAAAACATTAATAAACTGGCTACATGACAATTTTCATTAAAGCAGGTGCAGCTTAAAAATAGTTTAAGCAATTTACCATCAAAGGAGTCATAAAACTAAGCTGTGTGACATAAAAAAGAAACAGTAAGATAATTGTCATGGCAACACTTACTTCCCTAGGAAAGTTAAAGAAACAGCTGAAGGTGAAATATGGAACCAACCACTAATTAGCAGAGTAGCCTTGAAGCTTTTAGCTCACATATTTTCCCATCATTAGGTTTAGCTGCACCCAGGACGACTGCCCTTAGAGCAAGCACTTTTGCTGTGTTACAATTTTCTTATCCACGCCAGAGACTTTTTAGTCCTGTGAAAGTGTTTTTATGGTTTTTTCCCAAGCTTAGCATTTCTGTGTGTAATTTTTTAAAAGTTAGGCTATTCCCTAAAATACAGGGCTTTGGCCTTGCTAACAACTACAGGGCTGTGGCCCCACTAAGATAAAGGTCCTATAACTTAGCATTTCTGTGTGTAATTTTTTAAAAGTTAGGCTATTCCCTAAATAACAGGGCTTTGGCCTTGCTAACAACTACAGGGCTGTGGCCCCACTAAGATAAAGGTCCTATAAGATAAAGCCTAAACTAAGGGCTTTGGCCCTTCTAAAACTAAGGACTGTGGTCCTACTAAGCTACAGGTTAAGGCCCTATGAAATACATGTGCTTTATTAATGTTGGTATCCTCCACAATTCTTTGCTTTATTTTTCTCCATAGCACTTATGATCATTTCTTAAATGTACTATATAACTTATTTATTTAGTGTATTATCCTTTCTTTGCTATTAGAATGCAAACTTCATGAGGGCAGGAATTTTTGTTTACTGCTAGATTCCTAGTACCTAGAAGAGAGTCTGGCATATAGACAATGCTCAATAAAAATTTGCTGAAAATACACAAGGTAGATTTTATTATTTCATTTGCAGATAAGAAGATGAGATCCAGGGAGGTCATTGAGTTTCCCAGGATCACAACATAATAAAACCAAGATTGAAACCCAGTGTTCAGATTTCCTGCCTAGAGATCTTTCTTCTCTTTCAGGGATGTCTTGGAGGAAGGGAATGTGGTTGAGGGGGAGGGGCAAGGAGGCAATGTTGGCTGAAGTGTGAAAAAAGAGAGGATGATAGGGGAAGTGGTATAGTTCCTGCTACCAAACCAAACAGCTTCCATCAAAAAACCCATATATCTGAGTAGAATTTTTCTGATGTATACATTCAAGGACAGCAATCTGTATAATTTGCCTTAGGAAACATTGCCTCAACATCAGTACCATTGTTTATACCCATTCTGTTACATGAAAAAATTCAACTCTCCTTTTATTGTGAAATGCATTTTCTCATTTCCTCCAGAGGAGCAGTACAAGTAACAAGCATAATGTTTGTGTGAGTTATCTTTGGTTACCCTCCACATCCTCAGAGTCTCTTTATACTGGGTTTTCTCTACCTCTTCCTATACTGTCGAAATCACTTTCATAATGTATGCTCAATCTCACCCTCTTAGTTATTTGGGTTTTTTGGGGAATCTGAACTCTTGATACCTTCTTAATACCTGTGTCTTTCTGTAGACCCTTCCTTCTTCCAGCAAACTGTGATAGTGAGGAACACTTCAGCCTAGGACACACATAGATAAAAAGACTAGCTCCAAATTCTCCAACTACTGTGACCTTGAGCAAGTTATTTATGTTATTTAACCTACCCACTCTTTAGCTTCTACATCTACAAAACAGATAAATGACTGTAAATAATAATAGCACCTATCCCTTAGGCTTGCTTTGTTAGTTTATAAATGAACGATTATTAAATACATGATTTAATGGCTGGTAATAAATGGTAGCTATTACTACTGTTCTAGCAACTTCTTTCCCATTATTAGTTTTAAGAACGTGACGTGGAAATTGCAAATATCAAGGCCCTGGAAATTTGAAAAAATATACATACATCCAATAGAATATTAAAGAATGAGCAAGTGCCATGGAGTCAGGAATGCCCTTGTTTGAATCTTAACTAACATACTTGCTCCACACTCAGGCAACGTAGGTGATGACTACAAGCCTCGGTGTCTCAACTTAAAATTAGGAAAGTAACACTTTCCTCAGAGAATCATAGTAAGAGTTCAGTCTTTCATTCAACCAGTATCCATTGAGTGCCTATTATGTAGTAGGTAATGTGCAAGCAGTGTGGATTCATTGATGAGCAAGAACAGACATTGCTCCTGTCCCCCCATGCAAGTTACATTCCAGGGAGACAGACGTTAATTTAGTTATCATATTGATAAATGTAAAATGTGCAAGGGAAGAGAGTACACGGTAGTGTGAGGAATACAGGACTTTCACTTAGGGACTTTAGTGAAGTCTTTCCTAAAGAAATAATAATATAGCTGAAATCTAATCGTGAGCAAGAGGTAACTAGGAAAGGCAAGAGCAAAACTTTTCAGCCAGAGGGGACTTCAAATGCAAAGTCCAGTGGTGGGAGAGAGACTGGCTGCACAGAGACCCCGAGCAAGGAGCATAGACTGCAAGAGATAGCGAGCTGTGACTTGTGGGTGGGGAAGTACTTAAGGGTTGGACATGCAGGGCATTTCAGGTAGTTACATATCATGAGTATTATAGAATATAATATAACACCTGTAAAATGTGCAGCATATATTAAAGTCTAAAATTGCTAGTTTCTGCCTCCTCTTCTCTTTATCCTGTCAAAATCAGTTACATATCATGAGTATTATAGAATATAATATAACACCTGTAAAATGTGTAGCATATATTAAAGTCTAAAATTGCTAGTTTCTGCCTCCTCTTCTCTTTATCCTGTCAAAATACCCAGAATCTGAGATCTGGTGTAAGTTAACCTCTAAGGAAATCAATTAAATTTCCTCCAAAAAGTTGAAAAGAATTCGTGTTATCAGAAGGATCTTAAGATTCCTCTTAGTCTGCGGGGAGGAGGGGGCGGTGATCTTGACAAATTCTGAGCTCTAGCTCCCCATCCGGAGATCTCAGTCTCTGCCACCCTCTTGTGGCCACTTAGTGCAGGCGCGGATGATAACTGAGTGTAACACTAGGCGACAAGACGATGAAACAATTTCTCTGAATGTGGATTAGGAAAGTGGAAGCACTTTTTCTAGTGTCTGTCCACACCAGAAGAAAAACTGTCTTCCTACAGCTCGGGATTTTTAGCAAAATATGTGATGGAACACACAAATAAGTCTCTAACCTTTTTAACCCGTTCCTCTTTTCCTTTCTTATTTCCGATACATTCTGCAAACGGCGCGGACACTAAACTGATTCCAGAAACGGAATGAGATGGTCTCCGCCTGCTGGGAGCCCGCTTGGAGCAGAGCTGGATGCTGGTCGCTGAGAACTTGGAGACCTTCGCGTTGATGCCTTTGAAGAGGAACTTCCCGGTGAGAAGAGACGGTCACAAAAATCAAGATTAGAGTCCCCTTTGTCCAATCCAGACAGATACCCAGGCGGTTCTCGAGGGCAGGAGTCTCTTCATCTCTCAATCCTCCTCTCCTCACAACTCTTCCTCCTGAAGATTCCTGGAAATGTTCTGTGGTACTAATAGTGTAAATGGTATTGATAGTAATTGTCAGAGACCTCCGCTATCCTTTAACTGACATTCTGTGGCGGTCGCTGCTGCATTTCGAGGCAGAACTCTTCTTTTTTAGAGGTTCATGAGAAAGTCACTTGGCTGGAAACCCGCACATCCCGTTCTTAGAATTCCAAGTCTTACCTGGCTGGCGCAGGCTGGGCCCTGGGCCATGGACGCCTCCTGGGGTTGACACCACCCGTGCCTCTGAGAGCCCACGGACTCCGAGTGACAGTAGGAGAGGGAAAGAGGGGCGGGCGACTTCCTGGGTCAGGGGAAGGTGGGGCGACACGGGCTTCCGCCTCCTGGCGTTACGAATCTTTCGTTTTAAAGTCCTAGGCCTCAAATGGAGATCAAAACGTTCGTGTATATTTTTAAGTCTGGGACCGAAAAACAAACGCATAGGTTAGTGAGGAGAATCCAATTGGAAAAAGAGTAGCTAGGTACGTGTTTCCGCCCGGTTTCGAACCGGGGACCTTTCGCGTGTTAGGCGAACGTGATAACCACTACACTACGGAAACCCTGTGAGGGGAACATATTTTCTCTGAGACTAGGAGTAAATACTCCTTGATGCCTTGGGTTTAGAAATCTTCGATCTCTTTTCTCTGTGGAAAATATTCTGGTTGTAGTGTTGTTTTTCCGTTCACATTTCCTATTTATTGAAATAAACAATATCACATCCCAATGACGGATATTAACCAGCAAAAATGCGTTCACCAAATATATCTGCTATAATGCTCGCAGTGTTCAGAGTAGCCTGCTCATATCAGCCAAAAAAATTGCAAACTACCCGACTGCCCATCAAGGAAGGCTTCTTAGAGAAAACGACACCAGATCTAAGGCTTGCTAGATGAAAAGAAGTATGACGGTTGTTGACTGATTAGAAAAGAGATTTTGTCATTGGGACTGAAAGGAGTGGTCATGGTCTTTGGGACGAAATCAAGAATATATGAGCTGCCTCAGGAAGGAAGGATGTGTCTGGTAAAGAGGAGAAGATTATTTTCATCTAAATGTGATGAGAGAAATAAGAGCGGTTGGAGACTAACCTTGGAATGTAGATGTCATCCAGTAAAGAGTTTGTTTTTTTCTTTTTCTTTTAATCAAGGTGTAATTTACATACATTAAAATGTAGAGCAGCTAATTCCTGATTTATCTTCTGCTCACCTGGCAATATTCTACATCTCTCTTCCTCCTACCATGACTGTTTCTGTCTATTAGCTAGGGAAATATTTTGTAATATTTCCAAAAGCTAACTGGCCTATGTATATTTAAAAAGACTTCCTATGCCCTCTGCCTTCATTTAGACATATATGTGTGCATATATATCCATCCTGTACAACGTAAGGTATCCTTTTGGATATGCACTACTAGTACATAATATATTTAGTACTTACACCACGGTTTTCCCTAGAAATGAGAATCATATCCTTTGACTAGCCAAACTTGCCATTTATTTTCTAACTTTCCATTTCAGTTTTTTGCTTTTAACATTATAAATTATATAAATTTTTCCAGTTCTTTAGCACCTTCCACTAACTTTGTACATTTTTTTCAATCAACTAGTAGGTTTCTTCATTTGTCTTATTCTGTGGTAGAAACACTGAAAGTTTGCAGAGCAGAATATTATTTTTATCATTATCATTATTGCTTTACTCTAGGGCATTTGCTATGGTAAATGATCTCTGAATGACTGGGCCACATTCAGACTTACTTTGACCTCAGAGGTCAAAGTAGGCATCATTCACTTGCTTTTTGTCATTGGTCAGTTCCCTGGGAAACAGACACTGAATGGAGATTTCTGTGCAGGAGGTATATAGGGAATGCTCTCAAAATCAACACTTGTTAGAGGGTGAGAGGAGCAGGACTGAGAAGAGGCAGAAGTTGAACAGATGCAGTTGCAACAGAGGCCCCAGCCCATCACACAGGTGTATCTGAATCTAAAGGAAGGTAACAGTGGCTGGATGGTTGGCTCACTTGGGAGAGTGAGGTGCTGCTAACACCGAGGTCATCGGTTTGGATCCTCTTAAAATTGGGTATTGTAATAACTGTTTTTCTTATTTGGGTTCAGGATATCATTGAATTTTTTTTAAAAGAGGAGACTGTGTATACCTTCCTTGCTTTCTGATTCACAGCACTCTTTACAATAGCCAAGAGTTGGAACCAGCCCAAATGTCCATCATCAGATGAGTGGATATGGAAAATGTGGTATATCTACACAATGGAATACTACTCAGCTATAAAAACGAATGAAATACTGCCATTTGCAACAACATGGATGGACCTTGAGAGAATAATATTAAGTGAAACGAGTCAGGCAGAGAAAAAGAAATACCACATGTTCTCACTCATTGGTGGGAGCTAAAAAAAAAAAAAAGAAAGAAAAACAAACAATCTAATTCACCCACATACACACACACAAAAAAAACCCGGGGGTGGGGGTGGGGAAGAAGATATAACAACTATACTTTTATGAAGTTGTTACAACAAGCAAACGGAAAGGACATTCGTGGGGGGGATGGGAGAGAGGGAGGAGGGCGGGAGGTGTCGGTGATGGGCCATAATAATCATATACAGTGTATATTGACAAAATAAAAAAAAATTAAAAAAAA
>NW_007735757.1:0-10116 GCF_000696425.1 Galeopterus variegatus | reverse complement strand
AAAAAAAAAAAAAAAAAAAAAAAAAAAAAAAAAAAAAAAAAAAAAAAAACCAAAAAAACCCGGGGGGGGGGGGGGGACACAGCAATTACAATTCCTTGAATTTGATATGACAAGCAAACAGAAAGGACATTGTTGGGTGGGAGGGAGGAGAGGGAGGAGGGAGGGAGGTTTCGGTAATGGGCCACAATAATCAACCACATTGTATATCGACAAAATAAAATTTAAAAATAAATAAATAAAAATAAAAGAGGAGACTATGATGTCATCTTAAAAGAAGAATGGTTAGTGACAAAAGACATAAAATGTCTAAAAATAGACTGGAGGCAAATGAAAAAGGCATTTTGAGACCTGAATTGTTGTAGTTTTTCTAGACATATTTTCACCTTAAATGTCTAAAAAAGATATGAAACCCTGAAGAGTAAGGTATTTCTGTTTACCTGCTCTATTTCTTTTGGCATCCTAAGATATATCTTCAAATTATATGTCAGATTCTACAAATGCCCAATCCCTCATCCATAGTAATGTGCACAGAATTCTGCAAGCAATGGATTGCATCTGGAGGAGCTTCTTGCTCCTTACTGTAATGGCCCAACAGATTAATTACTCCTTTGTTGAGCATGTGGAAGTGCAAATGTGTCAGAAAACTGACATTTATTTACTTATTTTTTATAAAATACAGTAATGGAGAAGACCGAAATTTAAAAAGACCATTTAAAGTGGAATTGAATCTGATGCAGTGATATCATGTACCTACGAAGAGCTGAGTACTTAAAAGTACTAAATGATAATTACTATCCTATAAACAATTTGTAAACAAGACTTGAACGTTCACAGTTGTGTCTTTGTTAAAAGGACTTCTTTCTAATTGAAACACTGTTTCTTTCCCAACCTAAGGTATTCTTTATTCAAACAGAACCTCCTTCCTCAAGGGCCAAATGTCACTTGACCTGGAACCTCAATGGACAGCTCCTTTCTTATGTTCTTAATGTAGGCCTGGTGTTTTCTTAGAACAGTATGTGTTTCTTTCTCCTTCAGGTCCAGGTATTAATTCACAACACTGGACACTGAATAAACTTTGGTGAATTGATTTGGATTTTCCCTAAGAAGGTAAAAGGTAAGGCATGGTGACAATGGAAAATGTTGGGGAAAGGGAAATTATCTTAGGAGGTGTTTCCACCTGGTGTCCAACCAGGGAACTTTAGGTTGTGTGAGGGGAAGGTGATAACAACTACACTACAAAAAACGACTTCCAAACTCTGCAGACTCAGCTGAGGTCTTCTGGAGCCAACTGTCCTTACTACCTGCTATAAAGCAAAAGTGCCAAGAAAAACTGCAGGTTTACTGGGAGGTGTGAAAAATAGCTAGGGAGGGTCAAAGGTAGAGGATTTTTTTTTTTTTCCTTTTTGTCTTTTTTCGTGTCCGGCAATGGATCGCAACCCTCAGTGTCGCGCCCGTACTGGACCGGGACCGGCAGCGGGATCGCAACCCTCGGTGTTGCTCCCACACCTCGCTCAGCCAGTGAGCGGGAACCGGTCTGTATGTGGGATCCGAACCCTCGGCAGGAGCGCCACCGCGCTCCCAAGTGGTGCAAAAGGTAGAGGATTTAAACTCTCTCACTGACTGTGGATCAACTGTCTTCAATGCACTGTCCATTACTCCTCAAAGCTAATTGACACACACTTCTACACATTGCTTTGAGATTAGAAAAGCTATTAGGCATTTAGTGGTCCATTGCAAAAATGTTATTGAGTGCCAACTCTACTCCAAGTGTGAAGGTTCAGAAATAACTAAATCTCTCTCAGTAATCAGGAAAATCCTAAGAATGTCTGAAAGGGCCTATTTCTAAATCTGTTGCCTCTCCATCACTGAAACTAGGACAAATATTCTGAACCTTAAATGTCTCCAGCTTTTTATGAAACTGTTCCACTTTCCACATCTGTCCTTCATCACTCCTACTTTTCCAGCAAAGCTTAAGGCCTGAATATCAGATTTATTGGGTGAAAGTCCAAGTTGACTTCTACTCAAACAGTGATGATATTTTGCACCAGGTGAAATTTCAAAAACCTAGATAGTTTGCCAGAGAGAAGGCCCCACTGGGACTTGAACCCAGGATGTCCTGTTTACTAGACAGGTGCTTTAACCAGCTAAGCCATGGAGCCAGCCTTAAAGTAAAACCTAGTTATACATTATTTAGATATGATTTCACACTTCTGTTAAAACTACCTTCCCTTCATACCATTTACCCTGGATCATTCTGCCTTCCCCAGTTCAGTCAAAGAGAAAACACAATTAAAAAATAAGAAAAACATTTTTCAAAACTTCATTAGCAAGAATCACAAAGATCTTTGTTTTACATGCTCTGAACACTTATTCTAACATGAGAAAGATACATAATTTAAAAAATATTTTTCTAATTTAAAGTTTCGTGCATAAATAATACATTCACATCATTCAAAAACAGAAACTAAAAAAAGATATATCAAAAAGTATCCTTTCTATTCTTATTCTCCACCAGCCCAGTTCTCACCACCACCTACCCTGAGTAAACTCTACCCTTCATTTTTCATATATGGTTTTCTTTATGCATATACATATAAATATTTATATTGATTGTTATTTGTTATTTTTTACACAAAAGAGAGCATAGCTATTTACTCATTGTTATTCTCTTAGTATACCTTGAATATTTTAAATTGCATTTTCAATTTTGTACACTGTTAAAATCAGAGCTTATTTTTAAATGAGTTGGTCCTGCTAGCCAGGAGACGAATTTGGAAACTTATTCATTGTACAAAGAGGAAGCAAATATGCTACAAGTGGAAGGAAATGGTGAAGATGATATCCTTAATTTTCTTTTATAATGTGAACAAAGCACTTTCTCTCTTAAGTCATATGATATTCAAAGAGGTTTGAATTTGGGTTCCCAAGCTGCTCAATAATCAAAGGAAATTGTGTGTAAATTCAACAAATATTTTTGATCTCCCACTCTTTGGTATGGCAATGTGTTGTTTCTCATGAAAACATGTGAAGGAAATATTAAGTGACAAACTAGAGCACAACAAATTTGCATTCCTGAATGTTATGTCTTTAAAAATACACAGTCTGCAACTAACTCTCCAATGGTTCATGGGAAAAAAAACCTGTGAGGCACTAAATAACAAGCTGACAAAGTCCTTGTTATTAAAGTCCTTGTTATTTTATGGGAATTATGCCAGCAAGGCTGGCTTCCCATTTGCCTGCCTCCCCCTTCTCCCTCCCCTTGAGGTCTGACCTTTGATTGAATCTGGGACCCTGAGAACTTTGTAAAGGAGGAATTTATGCTCTTATTTTGCTGACAAGTAGTTAGTCATGAACCTTCAAGTGCCATAGCAACAGAAAGTGTTCTATAAACAGCTTTGTACCAAACATAACTGGCTTAATCAGTATAATATGTTATTTTTACTGGCTTATAAAAAGAGCCTAAAATAAACCAAGGGGCTTTACAGGTCAGCAACCTGTGAAGTCCTCCTGATCCCATAAACGTGATTCCTCTTCAATTCCCTACCATCTCCTCTTGAGTACCAGTTGTCTACACAGACCCACAATCCAAATACAATATTAATTATGAGGAGATTAATATTAATTGAAAATTGGAGCAATTTTAACATCATAGGGTAGAAATCAGGAGGTTATAAATTTTGTTGTTTGAATAGGAAGATTCCTAAGACTATAGTTATCCACTGGCCAAAATGATGAACACGACTTTAAGAAGCAGAGTAGTGTTGTAGTTTAAAGAAAGTTTTCTAGAGCTGTACTACCAGAATGCTGACTCTAGACTCTGTCCTCAGTTTTTATCTGTAAAATGAGCATGATTATAATATGCACTTCACAAGTTAGTCATTATGTTAAATATGTTAATTCATCTAAAACATATAAATAGTGCCTGGTACATAATAATTGCTGTATAAGATTTTAGCTACGACTGTTATCATTAAATATAAAATACTGAAAAACAATAGCTGAATTATGGCACAGCAATGCTGGGAACAACCCAAAAGAGTAGGTCCATTTTATTCTCACAACACCATAGTAATTTCCAAGTTCAATTTATTTTCTTCTCTACCTGTCTTAAGAAACAGCTGATTGTTTCACTTCAGATCTGACTTTCTCAATTATTCATGCAAGGTTTTGTTCATTACTATTTCTTGGGTTCATTTTAGAGCTTTTTCATGTGGAATGTTTTCCAGCTTAGTTTTGTTATAAACACATTTATTGAATAATCTATCTTTTCACTGATCTGAAATGCCATCTTTACAGCATGTTAAATTCTTACCACTCTAAAGTTAAGAGAACTTGTAGACTGGTGTCTAAAAGAGAAAAGAGCACAGACCTTGGAGCCCAGGGATTATCTATTCTTATTCTGGTTTTCCCATCGACTCTGTTTGAATTTCAGTTTCCTTGTTCATAAAACGGAGATACTAATTCATAATCACAGGGCAATGGTGAGAATTAAAATCAATACTGTTTACAAATTATCTAGCCAAATGCCTGACAAGTAGTAAATTCTCAATAAGTATTATTCCCCTTTTCCTTTAGCAGAAACATTCCCCTCTTTTAACTGCCATCCTTAACAGAAACCGAGAAGTCAGGTATCGTCCTTTTTTTTTTTTTTTTTAAGGTATTGTGCTGATAACTAAATTGCTTACTATGTTTTGAGGGCAAGCTCCAAGTTTCCACAGTTCAAAATCCTTCACGACCCCCTTGGCTGCTCAGTGGGTCAATTTCCTAATCTGCCTTCCAGCAGCTTTGCGTTTTTCTAGGCTTTCGCGAGCAGGAGGGAAAAACCCATCTCTGAATACTTACTTCAGTTGTGTCCTTCCTATCAGAGTATCATTCTTGATAAAGGCGAAGCTTTCTTTCTTTTTAATTGTTGTTGTTGTTTGTTTTTCTTTTCTTTTAACGCAGAGGGGGCCAGAGGAAGTAGGATTGAAGAAACTACTGTACTTTTTGTTAAAAAAATTTTCAAGTCAGTGCTATTTGAAGTCTTAAAGTCCAAGTACTGAGGCAGGCTTTAGCAGGCAGGCGGTTAGCTCGGTTGGTTAGAGCGTGGTCCTAATAACACCAAGGTCATGGGTTCGAGCCCCGTAAATTGTTGTTGTTGTTTGTTTTTCTTTTCTTTTAACGCAGAGGGGGCCAGAGGAAGTAGGATTGAAGAAATTACTGTACTTTTTGTTAAAAAAATGTTCAAGTCAGTGCTATTTGAAGTCTTAAAGTCCAAGTACTGAGGCAGGCTTTAGCAGGCAGGCAGTTAGCTCGGTTGGTTAGAGCGTGGTCCTAATAACACCAAGGTCATGGGTTCGAGCCCCGTACTGGCCAGTGGGCTTAAGCTTTGCTTTCTGGTATAGTGATGACCTCTTCTTACCTAGGTTCCGTTTAGCTTTTTTAATCCCAGCGAAATCTCCCATTAAGTCATTGTTAGCTTTAACTTTAAAATAAGTAACATACAAACATTAAAATGGAAATATTTTCGAGGAAATATTTACAGAGAATTGGAGTGAAGGATGAGGACAGCTAGTACTTCTCCAGGAGTGGGACAGCAGTGGGAGTCCAGCTCACTGGGACCTCCATGTACTCAACACAAAGACACTCGAAAATTGATAATACTTTTTAAAAGATGAATACAAACATCTCTCTCCTCCCCCTCAAGAGTTTATCGTGTTTGAGAAGAATTATATTTATAAATGTATACCTGTAGATATTACATCACACCTAATACATAGTGTAGTAACAGCCACCATTAATTAATTTATTCAACAAACTTTTTCTAGCAGGTTATGAGCCTGTCACTGTTTCTGACACTAGCCATGTAGCACTAAACATAATGTATTTTTCAGGAATTCAAAGATATAATTCACAGACCGTCAAAGAAGAGTCTATGGCACAAGAAAGGTTAAGAACACTTTCCCTAAAGCAAAGTCTGTTCACTAAATGTGTCCTCCTCCATAACACACAGAGTCCACAGAATAATTACCCAAAGGAAATCTGGATAGTGAACAGAATTGCTGTCAAGCACACAGAGGTAGGCAAGGCCAAGGACAGGCTGATAGAATCAGTTGTGAATATATAATGTACCACTTTTAGATTCAGAGCTTATTACTTACATTGATAAGAAAAGGAAGAATAACTGGATGTCAGCTCCCTGAGTTCTTGTCCTATAAACTAAAAAAGGTTGACACCCAAACAGAAGGGGCTGAAATGACTGCAATACAAGTTATGGGATACCCCATTGCTAAGGAGCCAATTTGAAATTGCAGGTAGGTGGTTTATACTATGCAGCTATACCCTGAGTGGGAGTGGGAAATGTCTCATACCTCATCAGAACCTGAAAGGCAATGACGACTTCCCAAGTGAGATAGGAAGGTGAGTGGCAGATGGCTTTGTAGCAGCTCTTCACAAGCCTCCCATCCTCTTGTATTCCAGGAGCACCCCAGGGCATTCTGCCAAGACTCAGATTCAAGCCTTTGCCTGTGTGGCCTGTATGAATATGTGCAAGATCTCAAGGTCACTCCCCTATAATTACTTACCTAATATGAAAGAAAACCCACACTACCTACTCAGTATTTTTGGAGTAAATATGAAATATCAACCAGGAATATTAAAAGACCATAGAATGAATAAGTTATTCTTAGAATAAAAGAGAACTTTAAAAAATAAGCAGTTAAATACACTTGGAAAATGTTTAAAGTATATTACATCCATAAACCGAACACCATGCTAAAGTAAAAGAAAGAACAATAAAATGTTCTTAAAGTCTTTTTTCCCCTCCCATCCCTCAAAGAAACCAAAACACTGGAAAATGCGATGGAGGAAATTTCATAAAACATGCCAGAGGTGGAATCATGAGAAATTACAAGGGCCAATTCTGATTACCCGATGACTAACTGGGGAAAATTCCAGAAAGAAATGGAGGGATGAAATTATCAGATAAATAGTAGAGAGCTGCATGTGGTGGCACATGCCAATAGTTCCAGCTACTCAGGAGGCTGAGGCTGGTGGATCTCTTGAGCCCAGGAGTTCTGGGCTGTAGTAGTGCCCCATGCCAATTGGGTGTCTGCACTAAGGTTGGCATGAATATTGTGACCTACTGGGCATGGGGACCACCGGGTTGCCTAAGGAGTGGTGAACAGGCCCAGGTCAGAAATGAAGCAGGTCAAAACTCCCGTGCTACCAGTAATGGGATCGCGCCTGTGAATAGCACCGCACCCCGGCCTGGGCAACATAGCGAGACCCAGTGTTTGTTTAAAAAAGAAAGGAAAATGTAATAGAAAAGATTTTCATAGCTCTGAAGAGGGACATGAGGCTTCAGATTGAAAGGGTACGCAAAGTGCCTAGCATGATATATTTGTAAAAGACTGATACCAAACCTTCAGATTCTAACAGTTTCTGGAGGTAGTGGTGGCGGGAAGAGCATTTGTCTACTAAGGAAAGAGATCTTGCTCCATCAGACCTCTCATCGGCAACACTGGACGGATGTTAGGAGATAATTAAATAATGCCTCAAAATCCGAAGGGAAAATGTTTTTAATACAGAATTTCATAGCTATGCCAACCATCAATCAAATGTGAGTTCAAAAGAAAGACACTTATAAACATAAGATGACTCAGAAGGTTGACATACAATGTACTTCATTTTAAGAAGTTGTTTGAATATATACTACAGGGAGAAAAGAGAGGAAGAGAGAGAAGGACATGGAACTCAGAAAATGATGAATCCTAACCAGGAGCTCAAAAAAGAAAAACCACAGGATGACAGCTATGCAAGAAGTCTAGAATGCAACTAACCCAGACTGGAGGAGGCTAAAGGATTCAGAAAAGGAGATTTATCATAGAGAAGGGGATCATGCAGAACAGATTTAATCGAGAAAAAAAAAGAAAAATTCCATCCAAATTGGCTGAGAATAGTACATAATAGTTCCTTTAAAAAGAAGTCCAGAAGTAGGATGAGAGTTTGACCATGGCTTTGACTTTATTTCTCTATGATTGGCACGGTTCTACCCCATCAGGTATTGGCATTGACCTTAGACTGTCTAACCTTACAGCTGTAGTTAATATTGCTGCCAGAAGCAGCAAAGAGTTCTTTGTTCATACACTGAAGAGAGGTCATTACTCCTCCTCCCAATCATGAACGTCTAATTATGTCACTTTAGGTTCCTTCCCCAACTCTATACTGATAATAGCCATCAGGGGAATGCTATATGCTAATTTGTTTAAGCCTAAATTCATAAATCAATCACCTATAAGGGCACAGGATTTACTTACCTGTCTTAAACTGATTATGAACTGCCCCTGGAACTTAAAATGTGGGCAGAATTCCCTGAGTTATCTAGGTTATGTGCATGAGTAGTGGATATCTGAACAAAATCCGAGTTAAATTGAGAAGAAGAAAGGGCGAAATGCATACCAACTATCAACTGTGACTGATAATATAGATGGGCTTACTTTGTACCTCTCTAACCCCATTGTAGTTTGCTTTTCTACATACTAGAGACTGAACAGGTAAAACCGAAATTTCATAGACCCCCTCGTCCCCAGGATTTCCTGTGTGACAGCTTCTGCGAAATGTATGTGAAACTTATGTGAATCCTTATGCGAAACTTGGAGAAATGAATATTCTCCATGCTCTTCTGGCATGCACGGTTGTTGGGGTATTTTAATTTATCTGCAGCTACAATGGCAGGAAGGCTAGGGTTTTGTGGAACAGGGAGTGGCAGCAGTGGAATTTGTACCATAACAGTTTTGTAGTGTGATTGGGTATTTTTCTGGGATGGGGTATTTTGGGGGATGATTCTGGCACTGTAGTAACCATGCTTGGTTCTGACCTCCAAGAAATTCTGTGAACTTACAAGAAATCACTTTTATTTATACTAGCTAGATGGATTGTTTTCTGCAACTAAGAACACTAAGTAGTTATCAGCATTGTTCGCTAACAGATGTGATAAAGGTAAATAGTGGGGAAAAAAGAAAGGAAAAAAATTAAGTTAAAAAATTACATCGAAGTTATGGTTCATATTTGAAGCAAAGTAAAATTTAAAGGTGTTTAGGCAACTGATGGAATATAAGAGATCTTGACAGGAACATTGTAAATGACTCCCGACTTTTTGAATGGCTTATTGCACAATGAGGCTTACCCATCGTAGATCAGCCTACGAACTCTATTCCTGGACCTTGACCTTGTTACTCTTCTATCTATTGACAAATACTATGTTTCTCTCTTTCCTTTCCTATTCTCTCCCACAATCATAATAATCTTTTCTCTTTATCCATTCCGCTGGCTATGTCCCTTGTTTCTCTTTTTATATCTCTATCACTGTCCACATTCCTTCTTGATTTTCTTTTGCTTCACCACCCCATCTTAGTGTCATTACCCACCATTACCACCATCTTAGATCACATTTCTAGTTCTTTCCTATTGCCTTGCTCTTTAATTCACATAAATTTCTTTTTTCTTTTTTCTTTTTTTGTTCCTAGCAGCTTTATTCATAATAGCACCAAAATTGAAACAATACTTTGGGGTTTGTCCATTAACAGGAGAATGGATAAACATGACCTATTTATATTATGAAATACTACACAGCAATAATTTTTAAAAAATAATAATAACAATACAGATGGACCTTAAAAACATGCCATGCAAAAGAAGCCACCCACAAATGACTGTATGCTTTATGATTCCATTCATATGAAAATCAAGAACAGGCAAAACTAATCTGTAGTGATGTAAATGAGAACGTAGCCTATTTCCAGATGAGGGGAGGGTGCTATTGACCTGGACGGTATGATTGAATTTTCTGGGAAGATGAAAATATTCTAAATCTTGATTTGGCTGGTAGTTTCACAGGTGTACAAGTATATATGTTAAAAGTCATTGAGCTATACACTTCAGATTTGTGCATTTTACTTTAATTCTAGACAGACGGCTGGTCCCACTGCTATCAAAGACAGATCTACACACCCATGCTTGTTACTTACCTGCCCTTTCTTGTCTGGGTTTCCTCCACTCCACAGGCCTCTACAATTTTTGTGTTCTTACTTACTTGCCAGACGTTTCCCGTAGCAGCCAGTCTCTTCTTCGTCTCCT
>NW_007735756.1:47394-73806 GCF_000696425.1 Galeopterus variegatus | reverse complement strand
GCTTTAAAATTCTTGTATGCTAAATCCAACATCTGAATCCTCTTGGGAACACTCTGTATTGATTGTATTTTCTCTTGAGTATGGCTTTTTTTTGTGTATCTTTTGCATTTAATAATTTTGAATGGTTCCTGGTTATTTTAATGTTATACTGCAGACAGTCTGGATTCTGTTCAGTTCAAAGTGTTAATTTTAATTTTAATTTTATTTTATTTTACTTTTCAGTCACTTAACTTGGCTGAGTTCAAACTGTAAACTGTCTTTCCTTTATAGGCAATGGCTGAAATGTCAGGTGATTCTTTTACTTTAGTTGGGCTGGTAGGATTATGCTCCATGTATGCATATGCATAAATTAGGGGTGAGTTAGAAATTGGAGTAGAGATTATGTACATCTATACACATCAAATTTGGGGCTCCCTCTCTGTGGTTCTTTTCTCTCTAGGATTTTCCACATCACTTTCCAGATGTACTCTCTGGAGCTCTAACTCACAGCTTTTTAAGTGAAAAGCCAAACTCCCCTCCACTTTCTGCATGAACTTGGTTATTAGCCAGTCTTCAGGGAGTAATTTTTTATATGGTGTTCAGAATTAATAGTTGTTACCTAATAGCAGCCACACTGCCATTCCTGGAAATGGAACCTCTTTTGATTCCAAGGGTTTTGTTTTACATTATTTCTGTCATTCCAAAGGGTAAGAGAGGTAAGTTCCTGTGGGTAGTTAAATAATGCAGTTTCTTCAGAGTATGACCTTCAAATGCTATAAAGAGATTAAAATGTACATTTATTTGGGGAAATGATATAATGAAAAGGGACTATCACCATGATGTACTTTAGTCACCTGCTCCCATGGGGTGGCTGGGGACATCACAACATGGGGCACAGAGCTCTGTAAAGATGCCTGAAGCATTCTATCTGGGTATCACTGATTCATGTTTCTAAAGGAAAACTCATGGTGCATGTACCCAGGGGAAAGTGAGATATACAACTTGAAATCATGCCACACTTTGTATATTAAAATTATGCTTTTGATCAGGTCAAAAGCGGAACACTAAAAGACAAAGATTAGTATTGTTTTTGATCCTTGGTTAAATAACTTCAATCAGTGTCATACCCAGATTTAATGGTAATGGTTTGCAGGGCAGGCAGCACAAAAACAATTTTTAGTAAAGGATATAGGTGACAAACTAATTCTTCTTCACTAAATTATCTCGTATTTAACAACCAACCAACTGTAGTTAAGTCATTTATCACATTTAAAGCTAAAATTCTCATCTTGTGGGATCTTTTCACTTTCTACATCCAATCAAATAAAATAGGATCAGTATGATGTACATAAAATAAAATCAATAGAAACACTTCTTGAACTCAGTAGAAATTTTGAACTCATGTTAAATTTCTTTTTATCTGCCTATTTGGAAGATTGATTTGATGTGATTCAGATGTTGACCATTTATTTATATTTGGTGTCAATATAATAGTATTACTATAATAAGCAAAACAATTAGAAGGATTTTATTTATACCTCAGGTTTGTATACAATTAACCAAGAGCTAGAAAATGGCAAACTTCACCTTTTACTCAATTTATATCGTTTCAGCTCAGGACATAATAATTTGAAGAGAAGAAATGCTATTCAACTAAGTATTTTTCTTACTTTCATCTTCTGGATTTACTAAAAATAGATGCTTGGGCAACTTGTTCACTTATACCTGGCATCTAAGCATGCACGGGCTAAACATGGTGGTGTAATGAGTTTCAGCTCACCCAATTCAACAGTTCTCTACTATCAGGAGACAAAGTAATGCAATTTGTGCCATTATTCTAATGAGCTTATGCTCTGGTGTCTCTAATACAGAATTCAATTAACAGACATTTTTGTTATTGCTATCTCTACTCTCAAGAACTCAAGAGAATGTTGAAATTAGCCCCAGCTTTTAGAGGGTTGTTTCCTAGTCCAACGGGAAATTCCTTAAAGATAATGGCATGACTTCCATCGGGAAGCAAGTGCTTAACCACATCAAGACTTTTAGAAAAGAAAAAAATTCCTGATTTTTTTTGTTTATATTCAGAGCAATGCATTAAATATTAGATGAAGTCATGAAATAACATTTTGATTCATGAAAAGATATGCTAAATTAGAGCTGGAAGCTTCTTGGGTGGACGTCCAGTGGAAAAAATTTCAGGAAGTCGGGGGTAAACCTTACTGTAGTGAACTACCAGCACCTTCAGACACGTGGGGTTAGGCCTCTGCTGTTACATTCCTTATCCCTGGTATGTAGTGACTCAGCATGAACGTGGGTGAACTAGAACATGGGTTTTCAAATACCTGATGTGAATATGTTACCCTGTGAGGTCTGGGAAACATGCTGAAGTTTAGTCTGCGTTGTGTCCGAGTTTAGACTGTTTTAATAATCACACTGATTACTGCTATAGTCTGAATGCTTGTGTTCCCCCCAACACCAAAATTCATTTGACCAATATTTATTCCCCCCACCAGAATTTATCCTAAATGTGATGGCATTAGAAGGTAGGGCCTTTAGGTTGTTAATTAGGTCATGAGGGTGGAGTCCTCATGAATGGGATTAGTGCCCTTATTTAAGAGGCCCCAGAGAGTTTAGTTTTTTCAGCCATGTGAAGACACAGCCAGAAGGTGCCTGAACAGACTAAGAAAGTTACTATTGAAGAGATCCCCTTGGGTGTTGTCCTAGTATGTTCAGCCTGCTATTACAGAATGCCATAAATTAGGTGGCTTGTAAACAACAGAAACTTATTTCTCGAAGTTCCAGAGACTGGGAAGTCCTAGATCAAAGTGCCAGCAGATTTGGTGTCTGATGAGGGCTTCCTGGTTCATAGATGGCACCTTCTTGCTGTCCTCACATGGAAAAAAGAGCTAGAGAACTCTGGGGACTCAGCTCCCAAAGGCCCCACTTCCTCACACCATCACCTTGGGAATTAGGATTTCACTTGTGAATTTTGGGGGGACACAGACCTTCATTCTCTACCATTATGTCCCTCGACACCGAAAATTCATGTCTTTCTCACATGCCATCAACTCAGAAATCTAAATTTGAAAGTCTCATCTAAATATCATGTAAATCAGGTATGGGTGAGACTAAAGGTATGATTTATTCTGAGGCAAAAACCCTCTCCAGCTGTGAACTTGTGAAACAAGGCAAGTTACAGGCTTCCAAAATACAACAGTGGGGCAGGCATAAGAGAAACACTCCCATTATAAAAGGCAGAGATGAGAAGGAAGAAAGGAAGGACAGGTCCCAAGAAAGTCCAAAACCCAGTAGAGCAAATTCCATTAGACCTTAAGGATTGAGAATGATCCTCTTTGACTCAATGTTCTGCCCTCCAGGCCCAGTGGGGAAGAGGTCCCACCTTCCAGTCACACTGGCATGTATTGGTCATGCCCCAGCAGTTTTGCCAGGCAGGGATTGGGCCCCCATGGCTTTGGGCATCCCCTACCTCCATGACAGCATGTGCCTGGGCCTCACAGCTCTCTGGGGCTGAAGTCCCAAGCCCGTGGCTCTGCCAGCAGACCCTGTCCTTAAAATCTAAGCAGAGGCAGTCATGTCCCCACAACTCTGTTGGACACAGCCCATGTTGCACTGGGGCCCACCAGAACTGCACGTGGGGGCAGCTGACACTCAGTGCCAGGGTGCAGAGAGCAGAGCTGGTGATGTCAGGCAGGGCAGGGCAGGCACATCTAGATCATGTAGGTGCCATTGGACTCTCCTTTGCATCCTTCCATTGTCCTGGACAGTAGCTGCTGTCTTTTGTTGGGATGACTGACTGATGTCCTTATCAAATGGTCATTTGGTTACACCCCTAGTGTTCACTCCCAAACAAGCCTTTTCATTCCTTTCAAACTGGATAGGTTGAAAATTTTCCAAATCTTAAGTTCTGCTACCTTCTTGATTGACAATCCATCTTTATTTCTCTCTTCTCTCATTTTACTATAAGCAATCAGAGAAAACAGACCATTCCTTCAACTCTTTGCTTAGAAATTTCCTCAGCCAAATATTTAATTTCATCACTTGATAGTTCTACCTTACACAAGACACTAGAACAAGAACACAATTCAGCCGAGTTCTTTGCCACTTTATAAGAAGGATCACCTTCCCTCCAGTTTCAATAAAATGTTCCTTATTTTTGTCTGAGACCTCATAGGCATGGCTTTTGCCATCCATATTCATTCCAACATTCTATTTGTGATTACTTAGATATTCTCCAAGAAGACTGAAGCTTTCTCTCTAACTCTTTTCTTCCTGGGCCCCAGCCCATTTATGGAAATGTAGGCTTTTCCTAGAATGTCCCTCAAAACTCTTCCAGACTGTACCCATTACCCAGTACCAAAGCCACTTCCACATTTTGAAGTATTTGTTACAGCAGCAACCCCCCCACACCATCACCCCTTAGTACCAATTTTTGTCTTAGTCCATTCAGGCTGCTGTAACAGAATACCATCAATTTGGTGCTTTATAAACAACAGAAATTTATTTCTTACAGTTCTGGAGGCTGGAAAGTCCAAGATCAAGGTGCTAGAAGATTTGGTGTCTGGTGAGGGCTGGCTTCCTGTTCACAGGCAGCCACATTCTCAGTGTCCTCACATGGTGGAAGGAATGAAGGGTTTCTCTGGGTCTCTTTTATAGGAACACTAATTCCATTCATGAGACTCCACACTCGTGACCTGATCACTTCTTAAAGACCCAACCTCCTAAGACCATCACATTTACATTAGGTTAACCATATAAATTTGGGGGGGACACAAACATTCTATGGCAGGCATGTAAGCACTCAACACTCTGCTAGGTGCTGTGAGGGGCACAGAAGCATGGACCCAGATCTACTTCAAAGGAGCTGACTACGGACATATTTAAATAATTAGGTTAAATCCCTTTGTGCAGCTGCAAGCCATTTGGAATTCACAGATGGGATTGCTGATCACGGGGCTCATTTTTTGAACTGAACCTGGTAGGATTTGAATAAAGGGAGGCATAATGGAAATAAGGACAAAACACAAATGACCCCCAATCAGCTAGTCGGGGTGCTGGACCAGAAGAGAAGCTCATTTGGGAAAATGACAGGTGCCATTGCAACTCAAACAGGAAGGGCCTTAAATAGGAAAGCATAAAAGTAGCAGGCAGAGTAAGTGATTTTTATTGAGGAAACGTGCCAAAATCATTATTTGTGGAGGTGAAACCAAGAGCTGGGAGCTCCCAGGAAGCAGTTGGAAGTGGTGAGAGCTGAGAGCAGGTGGTGGCCATTATGAGAGGAGGGTGTATAGGATGACAGCTACATGAGTCAAAGATAACACTGCATTTTAAGACCAGGCGACTTGCAAAATACTGTTTTAACATGAGGAAACTGGAAGTAATTAGAAGGAGCTTCTGGTCTGAAGGTAAAAAAAAATCAAATTGGTTTGAGGGCATGGTAAGCTGCGTGAGGGACTTCCCCCAAACACCCCTGGCCTCTGTCCTATTTCTCACGCCTCTCCGCAAGGCAGAGGGTCTTCTGTGTTGGGAGGGTGATGGTCTTTTTCCTTCCTCTTGGTCTGGTCCTATTAAAGTCCATAAACACAGGTAGCATGGTCGCTTTGACTCTCTGCCCCTCAGACCAGCAGGCACAACCCCACATGATCTTGTAAGGACTCGGCTGAGGGGAACTTATGGGCCTCAATCCTCCAGTGTCGCAGCACTGGTAACAGGGCACACGTGTCGTCTGTCCACCCCCAACTGTTGATTGCACACTCACCTCTCAGTTGATTCTGGGCAAGGAAAAGGGCATGGAAACCCCACTGACCTGATTTTTACCTGTTGAGTTTAAAGCAGGAATGTTGGGTATCCAACAGGCAACTAGGGATGCCACATCTGTATGCATTTAGGTTCTGCATAGTTTTCTTATCTATGTTACAGGTTGAGTAGCCCTTATCTGAAATGCTTGGGTCCAGAAGAGTTTCAGATTTCAGATTTTTTCAGATTTTGGAATATTTGCAGATACCAAGCTGGTTGAGCAACCCTAATGCAAAAATTTGAAATCAGAAATGCTCCTTTAAGCATCAGGTCGGCACTCAAAAAGTTTCAGATTTTGAAGCATTTTGTATTTTCAAATTAGGGATGCTCAAGTGAGGTGTCAGGTGTTTACTTGGCTTTCAGCTCAGGGAACTGCAGGTCACACATGTGATGTGGGACAGGGTCATGAGATATGGTAACTCTGCTCATTCCCACCCTGGTTTTTTAGAAGCGAGGGGAAGGCTAGAGCCATGGGTTTCAGAGAATTCAAATCCTGTACATTTTCAAATCAGAAAATTTCCAATTACCTGTTACGTTCTAATCTGTGTTTCTTCAACATCAGAGGCAATCAATGCACAGAATAACACAGTTTTTCTACCTGGTCATTGACAATTTGGGGCTGTCCCAGTGCAGCCTGTTAGACAAGGCCGACCAGCATTGTCACAGACTAGGTTTGCTTTTGACTGACAAAAAGTAAATTCAAGTAGAAAGACCTTTTCATAGGACTGGATTTGACACCAAGCAGAAGTCCTTCGCCACATATGGTTATGCTCATTGTACCTTCTACTTATTAAGCACCTACTATGTGTCATAGTATGCCAAATACTTAATATTCATGTATACACACACAGAAACCCCAGTTGGGTAGGAATGTCAGAATCATGCTCTGCTCCAATTTGTGTCTGAGTGCCAGGGCCCTTCATTATTCAAGGTTCTGTGACATTTACATAATAGAAAAAAGATAGAAATCTCACTGTCATTTATGGGTAACTCAGGGAGCCATCAGAGTTGCAGGCTATGCCCAAAGGTGCCTTTCACAAGAAAGCCGCTTGCAAGGGTGGAGAGCAGCATCCCCCCACCCGCCCTCATCACCGCAAGCTGCACGTCTCCCTGACAGACAAGGGAAATGACAACAGAGTGCACTTGTATCAGGAGAGCTCCAGTGACATCCATATGAAAACACACTTTTATATTACCTAAAACTTGAAACAGAAAGTCATGCTAATTAAAAAACATACATTGTATAATGTGGAATATACTAATTATCCTGATTTGAGCACCACGTATTGCACACAGGTATCTATATTCACTCTGTACCCCACAGATATGTACAATCAACTATGTTTCAATTTAAAAAAAAAAGCTTGACAATACCACTCAACATCCACCTGCAATGAGCTAAGCATAGCTTCCATGGTATCTCGTCCATTGCAGTAACAGGGTCTACTCTATTTACTTCTATGTAATATCTTACTACTGTGCAGATCAATTTTGTCCCTAATTCTCATGTATGATCCCACCCTGGCCCAGCCTCCTTCTGTTCCATTGGCCTCTCTATGGCCATCACTCTGGGACCGGACGCACTGGTTATTGGAAAAGTGTTTCCAGTTGCATTTTCGTCGACGGGGAGATCATCTAGCCAAAGATGTGAAAGATTATATGTAGAAAATTATACAATTTTATTAAAAGGTACCTTAATAGATACCTAAACACATGGGGAAACACATCATGTCCCTGCTGAAAAGATTCAGTATCAGATGTCATCCAGTCTATAATCTATGGATCCAGTTCAGTTCTAATATAAATCTCATGGTCAAGTCCTTCTTCATCCTTTGAATCTCTCTGACTAGATCCAGCTGGAGAAATTTCTCTATTTTTAGGGGTTGGGACCACTGGGATGGTCCAGGATAATCTCCTAATTTTAAGGTCCAGAACCTTAATTCCACGGCACAGTGCCTTTTGCCATGTAAGGTAACATATTCACAGGCGTGACACAAGGGTTGCAGGTCTTGGCTGCCATGCCTTTCATGCAGGGTGATGTGGACAGCAAGTGCCTTTTGCGAAGAGCAAAGTTTAGCCAACTCACTTGGGAGCTGCTCTGAGTGTTTCATGCATATGTGTCATTGTGTGGGTCATGTAGCCATAGCCAGAACCCTAAGAAGTAGGTGCTGTTATCATCCCCATGCTACAGATGAAGGGAGTGAGGCACGAACAATAAGTGACTTGCCAAGGTCACAGAGCTGGAGTGGACCTGGCACTCTGGTCTCGGAGCCCGTGCTTGCCATTGCTACTCCGTCCTGCACTGTAAAGAGAAGATACCTACTAGCAAGGACTTCCCTTTTAAAATGGGAAGGACCTGAACCCCCACGGTGTCTGCCTGGATCTGACTCTACACACTCTTTGGGTCATTTAACTTTGACTTTCCAGACTGTCCCATCATGTCTCTTGCTGCTTCTACAAATTTCTTTGTGTTTTTTAGGCTACAAATGATTCCACATTTATACCACTTTCTGCCTCTTCCACTTGCAGATGCATACCCTAATTCTGAAGTTGTCTATGTCTGGACCAATGGCTCCACCAAGTCAGTGGTGGTGGCGGAAGACGGCTCCAGGCTGAACCAGTACCACCTGATGGGGCAGACAGTGGGCACTGAGAACATCAGCACCAGCACAGGTGAGAGCCAGTGTGGGCGGGGCCGCCAGGTGCACACGGGACTCCACATCTGGGAGGGCACGGTGCTCCCTGTGTCAACTTGTGAGGGCTGCTGCCAAGCACAACCCGTCCTGGCCAGTTGCACTCTCCTCAGTGACATGGGCCACAGCTGTGGTGAGTGCTGGCTGAGAGGAGTCCTCCCGGCCAGGCCCCTCCCTGCAGCCATGCACACAGGACCAGCTGTGGCCAGTGGCATTAAGGGTGATCACGCAGCATTAATCTGCAGTGCGCTAGCCACCCTTCCAGCCCTGCTTATGTAACACCCCTGCCCCAAGCACTGAGATGCAGGGGCAGTCTCTGCAGGCAAGTTACCCACTTCCCTGCCTCCTGCGCTGAACATTTCAGAGATTTCCCTGGGGTTGAATTTGGGCAAGCACAGCCAAGCAGCAAGAAAAGAATAGCTAAGATGGTACCAAGAAGGAAACAGACACTCAACTCCAGATGCTTGTGGCTGGCCTGAGCCCGGCAGGGGCAACTCAAGCCTGGCTGCTTCTGCTACGAAATGGGANGGGAAACACATCATGTCCCTGCTGAAAAGATTCAGTATCAGATGTCATCCAGTCTATAATCTATGGATCCAGTTCAGTTCTAATATAAATCTCATGGTCAAGTCCTTCTTCATCCTTTGAATCTCTCTGACTAGATCCAGCTGGAGAAATTTCTCTATTTTTAGGGGTTGGGACCACTGGGATGGTCCAGGATAATCTCCTAATTTTAAGGTCCAGAACCTTAATTCCACGGCACAGTGCCTTTTGCCATGTAAGGTAACATATTCACAGGCGTGACACAAGGGTTGCAGGTCTTGGCTGCCATGCCTTTCATGCAGGGTGATGTGGACAGCAAGTGCCTTTTGCGAAGAGCAAAGTTTAGCCAACTCACTTGGGAGCTGCTCTGAGTGTTTCATGCATATGTGTCATTGTGTGGGTCATGTAGCCATAGCCAGAACCCTAAGAAGTAGGTGCTGTTATCATCCCCATGCTACAGATGAAGGGAGTGAGGCACGAACAATAAGTGACTTGCCAAGGTCACAGAGCTGGAGTGGACCTGGCACTCTGGTCTCGGAGCCCGTGCTTGCCATTGCTACTCCGTCCTGCACTGTAAAGAGAAGATACCTACTAGCAAGGACTTCCCTTTTAAAATGGGAAGGACCTGAACCCCCACGGTGTCTGCCTGGATCTGACTCTACACACTCTTTGGGTCATTTAACTTTGACTTTCCAGACTGTCCCATCATGTCTCTTGCTGCTTCTACAAATTTCTTTGTGTTTTTTAGGCTACAAATGATTCCACATTTATACCACTTTCTGCCTCTTCCACTTGCAGATGCATACCCTAATTCTGAAGTTGTCTATGTCTGGACCAATGGATCCACCAAGTCAGTGGTGGTGGCGGAAGACGGCTCCAGGCTGAACCAGTACCACCTGATGGGGCAGACAGTGGGCACTGAGAACATCAGCACCAGCACAGGTGAGAGCCAGTGTGGGCGGGGCCGCCAGGTGCACACGGGACTCCACATCTGGGAGGGCACGGTGCTCCCTGTGTCAACTTGTGAGGGCTGCTGCCAAGCACAACCCGTCCTGGCCAGTTGCATTCTCCTCAGTGACATGGGCCACAGCTGTGGTGAGTGCTGGCTGAGAGGAGTCCTCCCGGCCAGGCCCCTCCCTGCAGCCATGCACACAGGACCAGCTGTGGCCAGTGGCATTAAGGGTGATCACGCAGCATTAATCTGCAGTGCGCTAGCCACCCTTCCAGCCCTGCTTATGTAACACCCCTGCCCCAAGCACTGAGATGCAGGGGCAGTCTCTGCAGACAAGTTACCCACTTCCCTGCCTCCTGCGCTGAACATTTCAGAGATTTCCCTGGGGTTGAATTTGGGCAAGCACAGCCAAGCAGCAAGAAAAGAAGAGCTAAGATGGTACCAAGAAGGAAACAGACACTCAACTCCAGATGCTCGTGGCTGGCCTGAGCCCGGCAGGGGCAACTCAAGCCTGGCTGCTTCTGCTACGAAATGGGAGGGGACCCAAGGGAACAGGATGCGGTCGGCCTCCCCAGCCGTGGGCAGGACCAGCCTAGCGGTCATGAGGTGGTGCTGGGAGTGGGGGAGGGGACATCAGGGCTCCAAAGAGTCTCATACAGCAGAGGAGAAAAGCCCAAATGGATGGAGTGAGCCCTGACCGCAGATCGAGCCTGAGCCTCCGTGGATACCATCTGGTTGTCAGCAGGCCCACCCTCGCAGCTGGCCAGGACACAGTGGACACTGGGCGCCCCTGAGATGAGAGAGCCTGCGAGGACCCTCTTGCCCTCCAGTGACCACTCTAAGGGGAGAAGAAGAGGAAACAGGCCGATGCCATAGAATCCAGTGAAGAGGTGGTATGGCAGAAATTTGGGGTAAAGAATCGTGGTGCTGAAGGAGGATGCTCCAGTTTGGAATTTTCATGTAGTTCTTTAAAAACTTATAACTGGGTTCTCTGCCATTATTTGCATTCTAAAAAGATAGACTTTTTTTATGACCTGATTTTTCTACCCCTAACTCAAAAATAAAACAAAATTAAAAGAACAGCAACACTATAAAAGAATTAAATGTGGAGAGTAATTTCAAACCTTACTGTAAAGAAATAGAATGGTACTTCCCTTCTCTGTGTGCTAAGAAGAGGAGAAATTGGGTCATGATTAAACATGCAGTGCTTGCCGCTGGACCAGTCCCCTGCCCCTTCTCTTACCCCTGTTCTTTCTCCTGTACTGAAGCCTCACTGGCTCTCACCTGCCATGGGGCAATGGGGACAGCGTACCCTGCCACTGCCATTGTATCTCCAGGCACTGCTGAGAACTGGCTCCTTCTCTGTGAGGGCACCTTTCTCCACATGTGTACTTTGTGGTCCCCTGGTCTCCAGCACCACGCATGCTATGAGGAAAGGCCCTCAGGAGCATCGCAGCTGGCCTTGCCAAGCCATGAGCTTTGCTTCCAGCAAAGTAAGCATTGGAGCCTCAAACATTCCAACACCCTGTCCATGCAGCCACAGACCACTGCCCTAACAGAGGAGCCCCCGCCGGGGGTCTGCTGCAGTGGAGCCCCCAAGCCTGTTCTCCCACATTCACAGTGCAGCCTGGCTCCCAGCAACAGCATCCACTCCTCGCAGTTCAGCCAAGGAAGTGTGTCCTCAGATCAGCTCACCTGTGCCTCAGCTTCTCAAGGCACCTCTCCCACCCCCCAGGGGTCCGCACTCAAGTAGCAGTGGTCCAACAGGCCCCACTCACCCTCTGAGCACAGCTGTCCCCGGCTCCTTACCAGTTAACCATCAGGGCAGCATCGTTGTCAGCGATGAACGGGAGGTCCCCACGCGCCTCCCACACAGCCAGGCAAATCCAGAGAAGGCCCTGGGACATGGCCAAGGAAATGCCCCCAATTGCAGAGAGCAGAAAACGCCTGTGAGTTGCGGGATCCGTGGCCTCCTGAGCTGCTGTTACTCTCCCTCCACCCGGGCCCGGCCAGCACAGAGCCTGTCGCCTGCGGGAGAGGGGTTGTCCCACCTTCCTGGAGGCTCCCGAGCTGGGAGATAGGAAGGAATCTGTCCACCCACAGCAGGTCTCTGTGATCTCCCAGGTTATATCTGAAGAGGCTAAATCCTGAAATCCTGATTGCAGTAACAGGCCAGGGGGCGGGGGAGAGTGGCACAGATTGGAACAGGGGATTAGTAAAACCCACAAATCTGATTTTGCACAGGAAAAGCATCCGTAAGCAAAGGCTTTTCAGAGGCTGGGGGTCAAAAGACTTAAGAAATTCACGCATCCTCTTCCATCTTCTTCTTAACAAATAATACAAATAAATGCTTGTCCACCGTGAAGGTGGAGTGAACTCTGGTCTAGCAAACGGGAACCATTGGAGCAGGAACTGTGGAGACTTTAGGGGACTGATGGGCATTGATGTACTTATTTGCAGGTGAATACACAATCATGACAGCTCACTTCCACCTCAAAAGGAAGATTGGGTACTTTGTCATCCAGACCTACCTGCCCTGCATAATGACGGTGATCTTATCGCAGGTGTCCTTTTGGCTGAACCGAGAATCAGTCCCAGCCAGGACAGTTTTTGGTGAGTGTCCCAAAGCCAGGTCTGGACACTGGTGGTTAGTGACTGAGTCTAACAACTTCCAAAGCAACAACAGCCACAAAACTTCCAGTTTGCTGCTTCGTTTTATGACCTGGGAACAAATTGACCGATTAGTTAAGAATTAAATGTGAAGGATTAAGACTTAGGATTTCTTTCTGAATGAGGGTTCGTGGTGTATTTAACAGTTACTTCCTTTTTGAAAAGCCTTAGTAAAAGTAAGGTAGCCTTTCTTGAGGCTTGAAATTGCCAGCATGTATCTGTCTTGGTGACCCTTTGCTATAGTATTTTACAGTTCTCATTAAGTACTACTTTATAACCTATCAGGCAGTTTTCTTTGAAACTTGCATGCCACTTTAAAATTAACCACCAAGTGACAATCAATGTGATACAACAGTAATAAATTAAACATATCTATATATATGATAAGAATCTAGAGCATTATTTTACATACCTATGACATAAATTTAGAAAGACCTAGCTCAGGAGGTACCTTGGCACAAGGGACATAGCTGAGCATGACTCAGTTTCCTCAAATTTGAAAGGAGATGCTGAATGTAGTTTTGCAGGTCAGTTGTGACATTGGATGCTCACATCTTTACAAACTGCAAGGTAGTTGCACCTCAGCTCTTGCTACTGCAGTTTCCCTTCCAAAGGAGGAAAGTATTAGCACAAATTTTATTTTAATGCTTGCACAGTGTGTAGGAAGCCCAAGAGCCCAGGAGTTTACAGGTGAGTGGCACAAGAGTGTTCTAGTCTGACCATCACTCTGCCTCCAACCACGTGCCCAGATCCACCTGCCTGGCCTGAGTGAGCTTTAGGAATGTTTCTGGAAGTTGTGGAGGTTGGCTCATAGCCAGGCAGTGCTCCCCAAGTTAATGTACCTAATGAACCCGTTAGGGGAAATTTAGGAGGTGGCAGGGAAAAGAAGTTTGGAAAATGCCGTATGTTAGGATGTTAAAGGACCCAAGAAGTCTCCAGAAACCTGTTTAGGGTCATGCATAGAACACGCCCCCCAGTACAATGATTAACTAGATGTCTAAGAAAAATCAAAGATGCCTAGTGATTTCTCATTAAGCATTAATTCCATGCAGGATCCCATGTTCAGTGAGTATATGTAAATACCTTTGAAGGATGGCAGTGAATGAAACTGAAAGCTGCCAGGACCACCAGCAGTATTCCATCCTTTTGTGCTGTGCTGTTTCCTGTGGCTGCCCTAACAAAGTCCTAGCTCTGGAGTCTGGAAGTCTGAAATCCAGGAGTCAGCAGGGTGGCTTCCTTCTGAGGACATGAGGGAAGGGTCTCTCCCAGGCCTCTCTGCTGGCTTCTGGTAGCTCTTTGGCTCGTGGCAGCAGAACTCCAGTCTTCACAGGTTGTTCTCCCTGTGTGCACATTTGTCTCCAAGTCTCCCTTTTATGAGAACACCAGTCATGTTAGATTAGGGCTCACCCTGATTACCTCGTGATAACTTGATTATTTCTGTGAAGACCGTATTTCCAAATAAGGTCACAGTCTGCAGTACTGGAGGTTAGGATTTCAACACAGGAATTTGTTCACATCCCACACACTCAGATGCACGCTCCTGCAGACAAACTGCCGTGACAAGGAAGGCAGTGTTAGCACATGGAAGCTACAGTGTAAGAGTCCAGCAGACTTGAGTCTGAAGATGGGTCATCTTCATTTACTAGCTGGTGAATTTGGGTACAGTGCTAAATACTTTCAAATCCTCAGGCTCCCCACTGGGAGAACGGGGAAGATGACACACATCCAGAATGTGCTTTAGGTCAGAGTCTGGCACTTAGTAGATGCCTGGCCCATAATCCGCCAGTCCTGAAGGAACATCCCCCTCTAGGGATCAAGCCCTCTGTGTGGTCACTGCAAGGTCCCCAGAGGCCACAGGCACCTTGCACAGCAGCCTTGAGGGGACACTGCTTACTCTTTGAGGGAGTGAAGTACCCAGACCAACATTCAGACATGGTGCTCTTGTTGTAGAAAGTCTGTCCCGTGTCTTTGCGTGGACAGGCAAAGCACATGGTAAGTCTCTGTGGAGCACTTTGCCGATGTGGTATGATGAGGCCGCCATTTATCCTGTACACCTTGCCCGAGTACCGCAGGACACCACACTTTCCACACATCTTGTCTGAGCACCACCTCTTTGCTTGGCTTCCTCCAAGGCAGTGGGGGCCAAAATCAGACCCAAATCCCTGCCTTCCTCAGATCGTATTCTAGAGGAAGGAGGCAATATTTTATATGCTACGGACGTGTTAAATGTTAAGAAAATATTTAGCAAGGAAGATGCAGGCTGGCACTGCATAGCCTGTTCCTCTCGTGTCTTTGTCTGCTGTGTCCGGGCTGTTGTACTGACGCCTGTTTCCATCCTCCACCCCGCCCCGTCTGACCCCCGCAGGGGTGACCACGGTGCTGACCATGACGACCCTCAGCATCAGCGCACGGAACTCTCTGCCCAAAGTGGCCTATGCAACCGCCATGGACTGGTTCATAGCCGTGTGCTACGCGTTTGTCTTCTCTGCGCTGATCGAGTTTGCCACAGTCAACTACTTTACCAAGAGAGGCTGGGCCTGGGATGGCAAAAAAGCCTCAGAAGCAGCCAAGATCAAGGTACTGACTTTATTTTCCTGCTTCTCCTTTCTTTCAGATTCCTTTGACTGAGGGAACCGTGCCTGATTCTATGTCCAAGTGTAAGACAAGGTGTTTCTCCTTTTTACCCCTTCCCCAGCCCAAATGATCCGTTCCCTTATCTACAAGGTCGTCACAAAGTCTTGCAGCAGGTCACTTTCCTCATTTATTCTGAATCACCATTTTAGTTAAAGTGAAAGTTCTGATGTTATGTAGATGGCTCGGGCGTGTTTATATTCATGCCCATCATCTTTGCAAGCTCACTCCTGCCTCTTTGCAGACACAACTTGTCCAGTTTTTCATTGTACGATACATACTTCTCTTTTTTTTTTTGCCACTTCATCGTGCAGTGTGTCTTCTTCAAGGTGGCCTTCGGACGGTGAGGAGGGCCATGACTTGCAGAGGCAGGGCATCAACACAGCATATCCAGCCCCTCTAAATCATGCTTGTGAATCGTGGTGAAAAGCATTACTCTGTTCAAAACAATCATCGAGTTAAAGGGTGATTTGGTTTAAATCTAAGGAATATTTGAAGAAAAAAAGTTGCACAAGATTTCAAGTTGGATCATTTTTGTGGGGAGATGAGAATAGTGTACGTGGATGGAAAATAGAAATGCGCATGATAAACTGCTAGTTACACCACGCACAGCACAGATAAGTGAGTCCTGCAGACTGAGAGGAGGTCACACTCATTAGGATTGACTCGAACGTGGAATGTAGTCTGTTCTTTGGAAAATCAGGCTGAAGGAAGTCCAAGCAGGTATTACAGAAGACTGGAATTATATGTCCCTACCTCCCCACCAGGGGCCGCAAGCCTGACCAGGAAGTACAGGACACCCTGGTTCCATTGAGGCACTCAGTTCTGTCCCACAGATAGGCCCACGCTTACTCCTGGAAGTTGACACTAATCTTTTCCCATGAAAATCCAGAAATTCTGACTTGACTTCACTCATCTGGCTCAGGGGTCCCCTCCCATGCCCCAACTGGTTCCATTGAGGCACTCAGTTCTGTCCCACAGATAGGCCCACGCTTACTCCTGGAAGTTGACACTAATCTTTTCCCATCAAAATCCAGAAATTCTGACTTGACTTCACTCATCTGGCTCAGGGGTCCCCTCCCATGCCCCACTTCCAGTCACAGGAGCCCCCCTTCCACGTCCAGCTTGCCCAGTTGAAGAAAGGCCTAGCGGGACCCCCTCTGGGCCCTTCCTGGGAGAAGCCTGAGGAATGGCTTGGCAAGTGCAGGCTGAGTAGCTCTTATCTGAAATGCTTGGGACCAGAGGGTTTCTGATTCCAAAATCAGTGCTTTTTTCAGATTTTGGAATATTTGCATACATATAATGAGATATCTTGGGGATGGGACCCAAGTCTAAACACAAAATTATTAATGCTTTCAATACACATTACACATATAAGCTGAAGATAATTTTATACCATATATTTAATAATTTTGTGCATGAAACAAAGTTTTGACTGAGACCCATCCCATGAGGTCAGGTGTGGCACTTTCCACTTGTGGCATCATGTTGGCACTCAAAAAGTTTTGGATTTGGGGGCATTTTGGATTTCAGATTTCTAGATTAGGGTTGCTCAACCTGCAGGAGCCTCAGGTGTGGGCGTATTTGGGGGTATCACAGGGACAGAGTGTTCTGACTGTAGTGGCTGATTGGTGGGGAGCTGGGAAAACATTTGTAAGGACAGGGTGTCTTCAGATTGTGGAGGTCCTTGACCAGAGTATTTGGACTTGTTCCTGCAGATGAGGGAGCCATGGAGGATGTCTGTGGGGTAGAATCAAGAATGGAGTCTGGGAGAGGGCCTTCCAGCACCCCCTAGTGTGTCACTGGAAGGTCGATGTTCACCACTGCCTGGGTCTTGGTGGCCACACAATGATGGATGGAGATGGACAAGTCTGAAGTTCGGGAGCAGTTGGGAGTCTTGGCAGTAACCCAGGTAGTCAGCTAACAACTGTGAGTCCTGGAGAAGATGAAGTGCAGGGAAGATGGAGGGACTTAAAATGTTGCTGGCAGTTGTGCCAGCATGTGGCCTTGCTGTCAGCCACCACATCATGCTCAGCCTCCTGCTGTAGACCTGAATGGAGACCTAGAGGGAGTAGAGAGGATGAGGTAATGTGGACCAAGTCCAACGAGCAATGATTTTCTAGAATAAGCAATGTGTCGTGGTTTATCTCATGGAACTTCAAGACTATGTGTTGTTCCCCAGAAGATCGTGGTGCTGGGCGTCCCACCCTCATAACAGAAAGGCTGTTGCAGTAGAGGCATCGTGGCATCTACAGGCTCCAGGGCAGGCACATCCTGCCAGCGCTGAGCATGAATATGTGAGCCTAGCATTAGCCCACTCGCGTACACTGACCGTCCGTGGAAGTAGAGAGACCTTATTAACTAGACTGGGTTCATTGCTCCATGTTGGGTTCTCCAGAAGCAAATGCTGGGTCAGAGTTTGGGGTGCAAGGCAGTTTTAGGAGTAAACACGTGGGAAGGGAAAGAGAAGAAAGCAAGTTTGGGTAGAGGAAGGCAATGAGCTCTGACCAGGCCAGCAAAGCCAAAGCTGACTGCACGGAGGTCTGGAGCAAGTGCCCTGGGCAGAGCTGCTCCATGCCTGGGGCTAAGGCCATGACTTCATGCTCCCACCTCACTGGTTATCAGGTGTGACTGCCTACCCTCCCCGCCCTGGGAAGGGCATGACTCAGGCAGCCCCCTGCCACTGAGGCTGTCCCTGAAGAAGACACTGCCCACAGCAGGGCAGCAAGTCCTATCTGGAGTGGGATCCAGGGACACGTCTTCTCGTCCACCACAGCCACCAGGACCACATCAAGTCCTGAGCACCCTCCTGCTGCTTATCCCTCCCACGTAAAAACATGAGTTGTCACAACAGAGCTGTCTCTTCTCAAGTGCCTGCTGTTCCTTGGCTACATCCAGAGATGGAAGTTATTCAAAGCAGAAGTCATGCTTGTCAGTTTCTTCAGGCACACTAGCACGGGTGCTCAGTGACGTTGGGGACTATGGCTGCCTTCTGCCCTCCTTCACGTGCCCCTGGGGGCCCACACCCCTGCACCTGCCTGGTGTTTGCTTGGCCTCTTTTTACCTGTTCCCCTGCTGCCTGCTCCTTGCTTGCCCTTCCTGCTTTTTATCTTTTCCATATTTTTAATGGTCGATATATTTTCTTTAATTTAGGAACTCATGTTTTCCAAATTTTGCTCAATGAGACTGTTACTTTGGTAATGGAACAGAGTTTTTTTCAACATTTTATTATGCATATTTTCAAACATACAGCAATCTTTAAAGAATTTTACAATGAACACCTACCTACCATTAACATTCTGCTATTCTGTCATCACCATCTGTCATCTCTATCCATTCATCCACCCATCTTCCATCTATCAAATCCATCTTATTTTCTGATGCACTTCAAACTAAATTTCAGACAACAGTACTCCAGTAAGACATCTGCATGCATATCATTAACTAGAGTTCAAAACTGGTTTATGGTTTTATTCTATTGAAGAAAAATTTACATAGCTTGAAATGCACAAGTGTTCAGGGCACCTTTGCTGAGTGTTGGCAAACATGCACACCTGTGTGACCCAAGTCCCTGTCACCAGCCTCCAGAAAGTTCACCACGCTTCCCAGGCAGTCCCATCACTTCATCTCCAAATGGAACCATGCTTCCAGTTTTCTCCACGGTAAATTATCTTGCCTGTTCTAGAATGTTATATCCAAGAAAAGTGAAAACATCTTCACAAAATAGTGTATACAAAAATGTTTATAGCTGGGCCGGCCCGGTGGCGCACTGCTGCAGTGCGCCGCTTGGGAGCGCGGAGGCGCTCCCACCGAGGGTTCGGATCCCACATACAGACCGGCTCCTGCTCACTGGCTGAGCGAGCTGCGGGTGCAGCACCGAGGGCTGCGATCCCGTTGCCGGTCCGGTCCGGTCCGGGCGCGACACTGAGGGTTGCGATCCGTTGCCAGACACGAAAAAAGACAAAAAGGAAAAAAAAAAGTGTTTATAGCTACTTAATTCTTAATAGTCAAATTGGAAACAGTTCAGGTGTCCATCAACAGGAGAATAAACAGTGGTATGCTCATACAAAGAAATACTACTCAGTAAGAAAAAGGAGTGGATTACTGACACAGGCACAACATGGACGGTTCTCAGAAGCACTGTGCTGAGTGAGAGACACCTTACCCAAAAGAGCACCTGTCGTATGATGATGTCTAATCACCCTCCTCTTCTCCTTCCCCGTAGGCCATTCCTTACAGGTTCCTTCATATCCACACACATTATTCACTCCCACTGGCACAGTTAACAATCAGGAAATGATGGCTGCTCTGCGGGGTAAGAGAAGTCTTCATTCCATCTATTCCAAGTTTTTGAGAAATGCCAGACATTAATATCAATAATGGCTTTCACTGGTGCCACTGTGGGGTGATGGACTTAGAAGTCTGTGGGGGACTGCCCTCTTCCTCACATTCTCCTTATATTTTGCAGAAAAAGGAGCGTGAACTCATACTAAATAAGTCAACAAATGCTTTTACTTTGATGGACTTAGAAGTCTGTGGGGGACTGCCCTCTTCCTCACATTCTTCTTATATTTTGCAGAAAAAGGAGCGTGAACTCATACTAAATAAGTCAACAAATGCTTTTACTTCTGGGAAGATGACTCACCCCCCTAACATCCCAAAGGAACAAACCCCAGCAGGGACTTCAAACGCATCTTCAGTCTCAGTAAAACCTTCTGAAGAGAAGACGGCTGAGAGCAAAAAGACTTACAACAGCATCAGCAAGATTGACAAAATGTCCCGAATTGTGTTCCCAGTCTTGTTTGGCACTTTCAACTTAGTGTACTGGGCGACATACTTGAATAGGGAGCCAGTGATCAAAGGAGCTGCTTCTGCAAAGAAGTGACTGTGGCGCTCCAGACTCCAAGAGGGCACAACGGCACCAAGGGAGGCTGAGCTCAGAGGGACGCTCCATACCTGGACACGTCTTTCAGGAAATTTTTGCATGTTTAATAATACTTACAAATTATATTGCCTCGATGTTTCTACATGTAACTTGAGATGTTTTGAAGATGTCACATTGATAAATAATGCAAACAACTTTTTAGAAAAATGGGAGACAGTGCCTCTGACACTGAGATGCTCAGTATCTGACACTGACAGTTTACAAACAAGTATATTTTTAACTGTTCCAAGTGTTACCTGACAAGGTTTTTTATATTTCAAATGTCATTTCATACAAATTTTCCCAGCAAATAAATATTTTAGGAAATGCTCTATGATTATTACTTGACCAACTATTGCAAGAAACAAAGATCACAAAGAGCGCATTTTTCATTAAGAAGAAACTGTGGACATTTAAGTACAAAATTAATTGCCTTTGATAATTCTTACTGTTATGGAATTACAAGAGTACTGCATGATGTTACATTAAGAAATAGAATAGGCAAACATTTATGCAGACAAGTTTAGTAACACAAATATACAGTATGTTAGATTAACAGATAAAATATTTCCCCAGGCAAAAATTTAAATGCTTAAGTTTTTGGGGGGGAAAGAAACTTATTTCCCACCAACCCCCACATCCCCAAAAGGAGATGCTCAACAGAAAGTGGTTTGGTGACGTCCTGGGCACTTGGCCTCTGTGTTCACTGTCTCCAAACACCGGCCCCTCTCGCTGCAGCCATTGTATAGTGCTTCAGTGGTGAGAAATTGTAATTGAGTTATTTTCTATTTTATTTCCTTGTATGTATTTCATGACTGACTTATTGCTCTGTTGGCTTTTGTATATGAATCTTAAATGTTCATTAAAAAATAAAAAATGAATTGATCTTATGGGCCTATATATTTTTAGAAAAAAAGTATATTTTGGTGAACTCTTTTCCTAAAAATGACATAAAGGAAAGCCATCATGAAATCGCTTGGGGGTGGGGCGGGGGAAGAAAACTCTACTTGGTGGCTCCCCTCTGTTCTAATCTAATTCTGTCCAGCAGCACTTGGAGAGAAAGTTTATTTAAACCATGGTGAGGGTTAACAGGTAAAACCAGATTTCCTTTCCTGTCACATACGTCTCAGTTGTGCTCCCACTTGAGTGTTCCCTGAGGGTGTTTGCTGTGTGCACAGTGACTGCTCAGTCCTAGCTCCACCCTTGTGTTAGCTGTTTGTGAACGGTGGTACTAAGTCCTGCATTTGGGCCATCTACTTACTGTTCTAAGAAGCACCCACGATCAACAGTGTGAAAGGAACACTTTCTGCCCCTCCATGACTCACTGGAATTCCAGATTTGCAAGAGGGGAGTTATGACTGTGGCAAACAAGATCAACATTATGCCTGTCTAAATTGACCAGGTGTCCTGACTCTTAAAATATACAGAGATTCCATTGCCCCTTTGATAGAGTGATTTGGGATTTCACAAATAGAAGGGTAAAGGTCAACAGAAAAGCTCTTAAAGTTCACACAAGGAGCATTATCCTATTACAAATGATAATATATGCATTTGTAGAATAAATACATGCTTTCTAGTACACAACAGCATAAAACCCACCCAAGCAAAAAGCAAGCAATGATGCTTCCATTTCACTTGCTATTAATAATAGTTACATTTCCCTTATACAGTCTTTCCAGTTTAGCTTTGAACTGTAGTTTGGAGAAAGATACACTATCACTTATGTCCAAATGGCTATGTGTATAAACACCCGCTCTGCACATCTTAACCCTTAGGGAGAATGATGGCTTCTGTGTCAGGCTGCAGTCATCTTCTTGACAAGCTCCAGCCTTGGCTGCAGAAGAACTCAATGAGCTCTTGTAGGAAGATATGCCTCCTTCATTTACAAACTCCTCAGCCTTATGTCTGATGAATATTTACTGAAAAGATCACATTGGTTTTCCACTCTCATTTTGTATTGTAGATATTTCAGTGTTTGCTATTTTTAATGAGAATATAATAAAAAATCACCTTGGGAAAAAATGATAACAAGTCAAGAAACAAAAATTTCTGAAAATAATTACTAATTACAGTGCCCTACTTTTATAGCCAGGGTACTTATATGTATCTCTTTTGATATCACCACAAATAGAATATTCTAATGTCAGTAATCAGTATTCCTTCTGTACTTTCTCAGGAATCTAAGGGCTTATTTAGGGCAAGTCTTGGCTAAAGTTGGCCTAAAAGTGTGTGTTTGCATACAATAGTTGGGTTCAAATGCTTCTGGAGTAACTTAAAGTTAAAATAGCACCACAGACATCCTCTGTTGAAGACAGACAAGAAGGTTATAAATCTTCTGACTTATTTGTCATGTTAATGCCATAGAAATAGTGCTCTATGTTTCTCCTGGGACAAGTTATGGGCAATAGGTAAAGTCAATGAGAAACCTATTTTTCCAATAGGGATACCACAACCCAAAGAAGTTAATCTGCTGGCTCAAGATCATATCACAAGTTAGGAGAAAATGCAGCCCTTGGTTCTAGTTCTCAACATTTCTAACTCTGGATTCACAGCACCATGCAATTGCTTCCAGAGTGAAGCTGATTTACAACAACAATGTAACCTAAAATGGAAAATCTTGCTTCAAGCTCTGGTTGAATGATCGTCTATTAAGAATGCCCTGGAGAAATTTTGTGTGTGTGCAGAAAACATGACCTTTTTGTCTGTCCCTTCTTATATAAATTTTGTGCTTCTGTGATCTCAGAAACCTGTTTGGATGGAATGGACCTGCTTTAGGGTAGTCCTCTCCTACTCCCCACCCCCATCAAAGAGAGAGAGAGAGAGAGAGGAGAGAGAGAGAGAGAGAGAGAGAGAGAAGCACTGACTGACTGGAGGCAAGTATCACTGTGCCCAATGTGATTGCTCCTTCCAGAGCAATGACTGGTGACTGACAGTGGTGACTGTGCTGGGAGGGTCCACCCCAAGGGAAAGAAATGCATAACTGACCATGACACTCGGTCTTCAACCAACATTAGCCTCCATTATAAGAACTCGCTTCAAATCAACAAGGTTCTTTTCTTTGGAAAATTGGAAATGCCACAGTTTGCTCAGTGAAAACAGTATTTTAAATATTTAAAAATCACTCTTAATGTCTTTTTACAATACTTGCGCATCTGGGACAATCAATGCCATGAGCAAACATGGTGAGTATTTGAATATGAATTACTCTGATCACTGCAATTACTTGCCAGGTTTGCAGTGATATAAGGTGATGCTTTTCAAGTGTGCAGAAAGGTTCATTTCATCAAAGATTTGCATGATTATCTGTTTGTCACTGTTATTTTCAATAGACTATATCAACTCTAAACTCAAATACTCTGTAGCCTATTTTAAAATGAACATGGGTTCTTTATGGAAACTTGTGCTTCAAAAAATATTTACTGTTCAAAATTTCTCTAATATAAAAGTCTAGAGAGTTATTCAGAGAAAGAAAGTCTTAAGAAATGGTTTACTTAGCTTCTCTGAGTTCAAATTGAAAGACAAATAAAACCAAGGATCAGACACTATATTTAGCAATGTAAGACCATAGAAAGGAAAATTTGAAATGAGCTCTAATTGACCCAATATAGTAATTTAAGTCCAATTGATTCTCCATTATTTATGTTGCTATTATTGTCTCCCTAGCAGCCAGCATTACTCAAGGCCAGTTGCAGGTGAACTGACTGAGAGATGGGTACCTAAAAGTGGGTGGACTGGCTTTGATGAAACCCCTTGAGGTAGGGATTGCTAATTGGTGGTAGTATCCCACCCAAAGAAAATATTTTCTTAAGAGGTTAGAAACTCTTATAATTTTTTGAAATAAAAATTTTAGAGATTTTTATTAACCTGTCCATAGTTAACCTAACAACACTGGGAACACAGTTCCACATGGTGATGACTATCTGGGCTGAGTAACAGCCTGGCCCTTTAGATAAGGTGACCATGTAAATTTACTGTCCAGACATGAGACTTCCATAATTGTGGACTGAGTTCCTCAGTAAATTCTCTCCCCCCAAAGCAATGAAAACACTGGAAAGATCATCAGAAGCAACCATTTCAAGACTATGAAAATGTAACCAAAGGCATATAACAAATTAAAAATGGTTATTGAAGAAAAACAACTGAACCTCAGTAAGAACAGTGAAGTCTATGTCATTTTGACTTGGAGATACTTCCATCTTCTTAGCAGTTCCTCAGCACAGTACCATGAAGACAACCTTGCTGCCACCAGAGGGAAATGATTTAATTTGGAACTCTACAAACAAACAAAAAATCCCCAACCAATCAAACAACAACAACAAAAAAACCCATCTCTAGGGTTTTGTCACTATTTGGCCTGACTTGGAACTCCAAGGAAAAGTTTTATCCCCAGGGCATTGTTGATAACAATAGCAATCAGCATCAGTCAGGGCAGGTCAACATTACAGCTTCCCATGGCAATAATACCATATGGGACAAGAAAGAGACCAGCCAAAAATGGAAAAGAAGATTTAGAGAATCAGACAGTCCCTAGTGGGCTATGAAAACCTCTGACATGCTCCTGAGGATCTGGAAGCCTGTGTGCATGTGCAGGACTGTGTGAATGGTCAAGAAAGAGCAGAGAAAATCCTAGTTACTTACTCATCCCTGGCTGACCTTGAGGTCCTCTGAAAGCAGAAAGTGAAGGATAAGGAAGACTTTGAATCTGCCTGAACTTTGAAAGTCACACTTAGATCCCCATGGCTTTATGTATGTGGAGAACTTACATAAAGCATTTAAGGAAACATTGTGTCCAATCATTGGCTGACCCCTAAGCTATGCTAACACAAGGGTGACCCCTAGGAAGCCAGGACTAAAAATGAAAACAGTTTTAAAACAGAGACTTCAGTACAGGGAATGCAAATACTATGCAACTGGTCCAAGAAAGTCATTAAACAAACAACCCTATCCTCAACAACTACAAAAAATAAAACAATAATAAGCAATTAGGGGAAGAGGAATAATCAGATCTCAATGTTATTAAAATATACATCTAGTGTCCAGTTTTCAAGAAATATTAGGAGACATGCAATGAAATAGGGAAGTTTGACCTATACACAGGAAACAAAACAATCAAAAGAAACTGGACCCGAGGGTTCCCAGATTTTCGATTTAATAAATAGACTTTAAATCATCTATCATGAATATGTTCAAAAAACTAAAGTGTGTCAGTACATTTTCTGTTGCTTATAATAGAATATCTGAAACTGGGTAATTTATAAAGAAAATAAATTTGCTTCTTACATTTCTAGAGACTGGGAAGTCCAAAAGCATGGCATCAGCATCTTGTCTGTGAAAGGACGACAGGACCCAAGCTGACAGTTCACTGGAGAAGTTCTGCTTTATTCGGGGGAGAAGCATACATTTATATAGAGCCAGGTTCCGGGAGAGGTACACGGGGCGGTAGTTGATTGGCCAGGGGCGGGTAATGATTTCTGATAGGCTGCACATTGGTGCCGGTGAGATTGTTAGGACCTGGAAGAGAAAAGCACCATGTTTTAGGGAGTGCCTCCTTTGGGGTCTTCTGTGAGGCCTTACATTCCTCCCTTTTTGCTCTATTGGGGATAAGGTTGTTGAGGTCTCCGAACTACTTCCTGCTGGAGGGGGGCGTCGTGGGATGAGGAAACGGAGGAGAAAGAAACCCCATTATACCCCAAAGGAGAGTGGTGAACAGGGTGATTTCAAGGGGAGAGAAATCCATGAAAGTTCCTTGGAGCCATAGGTCAGCCATCTGCTGTGTCCAATGGGCATAAGAGGTTGTGGGGAAGATCATCCATGCATCTGCAGCTAGAGTGGTCAGGAACAAGTGCCACCGGTGACTTAGATCCATTTCAGCAAGATGTCAGGCGTTCTATTGAGGAGCAGGAAGGGTCTTCCGTGGCCAGCAGCTGGTAATTTCTAAGTAAAGGCTGGTTAAAAGCTTGGTTAGAAATTTTACTTATTTGAATAATGCAGGGTAGATAATAGTTAGAGGTCCTATGACAGGCCATATCCAGGTGAGGAGATGATTGTGGAAAAAGGAAGAAAAGGGGTTAGAGTTGGACATGGTCCAGAGGCTAGAGGCCAGATCAGTGAGTTTGATGACGTTAGTTTCGACTAAGCCTGATTTATTGATGTAATAACAACATTCTTCCCTGAGGAAGATGCATGTGCCTCCCTTCTCTGCAGTA
>NW_007735756.1:42166-43157 GCF_000696425.1 Galeopterus variegatus | reverse complement strand
CCAGCTACTTCACGGAGAGGAGCCATGGTAGAGGAAGGGAGGAGTCCCCAGGAATGAGTTATGGGGGGGCTGAAAGAGGCAGAGGGGGAGAGGGAAGGAGGGAGAGTGGAGGGGTTAGGTGGAGCAGAAGATGGAGGAGTGAGCCGCTGAGGGCGTTCGGGGAACGGAACTACAGGAGGAGGGGGTCTGTACGGAGGAGGTTTGTCCACAGGGCCAAAACCATCAGAAGTAGGGGATAATGGAGGCGGTGAGGATAGAGGGGGTTTGGAAGCAAGGAGAACCTGGGAAGGAGAACAGGTGAGACAGAGAGAGGGATTTTGGGCAAGTAGGCAGAAAACCTCAACGTAGGGAATCTCCTTCCATTTTCTCTGGTGCTGGCAGAGGTTGAATAAATCTCANTATGTCATGAGGACATGGCGTCCCTTCTCTGAGGAGGGATCCAGGTTGGTGTATTGCTGGAAAGCCTGAGTTAGTCGATTGAGGAACTAGGATGGAGTTTCCTCCTTTTTGTGGAGAATTTCTTGGACCTTTCGGAAATTAACAACTTTGTGAGCAGCCTTTTTAAGACCTGCTATTAGGCAGGAGGCAAATTGGTCTTGTGCCTGAATACCCTGGATTTTATTATAATCCCAATGTGGATCCTGCTCAGGAACTGCGTGTGGGCAGGTTGGGAAGGTGGGATTAACGTGATGGTTTTCATCTGCATGAGCTTGGGCTGCGTCCCAGATGCAGCGGTGCTCTTCAGGAAGGAGGGTGTTAGTCAGTAGCATGTAAATGTCATAATGGGTGAGACTGTAGGCCTGGAGAACCCATTGGAATTCCTTAACATAAGTGGTGGGATCGGTGGTAAACGATCCTAATTTTCTCTCTAATTGAGTAAGGTCTGCTAGTGAAAAGGGAACATGTACCCTAACAACCCCTTCAGCACCAGCTACTTCACGGAGAGGAGCCATGGTAGGGGAAGGGAGGAGTCCCCAGGAATGAGTTATGG
>NW_007735756.1:36294-41218 GCF_000696425.1 Galeopterus variegatus | reverse complement strand
GGAGAGGGTGGTTAGTACACGGGGCGGTAGTTGATTGGCCGGGGGCGGGTAATGATTTCTGATAGGCTGCACATTGGTGCCGGCGAGATTGTTAGGACCTGGAAGAGAAAAGCACCATGTTTTAGGGAGTGCCTCCTTTGGGGTCTTCTCTGGGGCCTTACAGTCTGTTTCTAGTGAGAGCCTTGTTAAAGGTGGGGACTCCTGGCAGAGTCTCAAGGTGGTGCAGAGCATCCCATGGTGAGGAGGCTGAGCATGATAGCTTAGGTCTCTCTTCTTCTTCTTATAAAGCCACCAGCTCTACTCTGGTAGATAACCCATTAATCCTTTAATGAATGAGTAGGTTAATCCATTCATGAGGGAAGAACACTCATGACCTAATCACCTCTTAAAGGCCTCATCTTTCTTTTTTTTTTTTTTTTCCTTTTTGTCTTTTTTTGTTTTTGGCAAAAGAACGCAACCCTCAGTGTCGCGCCCGTACCGGACCGGGACCGGCAACGGGATCGCAACCCTCGGTGCCGCGCCCACACCTTGCTCAGCCAGTGAGCAGGAACTGGTCTGTATGTGGGATCCGAACCCTCGGCGGGAGCGCCGCCACACTCCCAAGCGGCGCATTGTAGCAGTGCGCCACCGGGCCGGCCCCTCATCTTTCAATACTACCACATTGGAGATTACATTTCAACATGAGCTTTGGAGGGGACATTCAAACCACAGCATAAAGGAAACCATGTTTAAAGAATTAAAGAACAGTAGGACGATAGTGTGTTACCAGATAGAGATAGAAATTGTTTTTTAAAAAGAATCACATAGAAATTCTGAGGCTAGGAATTGTAATAACTGGAATGAAAAATTCACTAGAGAGCCTCAATATCAGATTTGAGCAGGCAGAAGAAAGAATTAGCAAACTTGAAGATAGAGCAATAGAGATTATCCAGTCTGAGGAACAGAAACAAACAAAAAAATGACGAAATCCAAAAGAGCCTAAAAGACCTGAGGAACACCATCAAGTGGAACAACATGTGCATAATGGGAGTTGAAGAAGGAGAGAAGAGAGATAAAAAGGAAGAAAAATATTTGAAGAAATAATGGTCAAACTTCCCAGAATTTGTTAAAAACATTAACTTCCACACCCAAGAGGCTTAATTAACTTAAGTATAGTAAACTTAAAGAGATACACACATGGATACATCATAATCAAACTGTTGAAATCCAAAAACAAGAGAAACTCTTGAAAGCAGTAAGAGAAAAGAGAATCATCATGTACAAGGGATCCTCAATAAGATTAACAGATGACTTCTCACAAAAAACCATGGAGGCCAGAAGGCAGTGGGATGATATATTCAAATTGCTGAAAGAAAGGGGGAAAAAACCCTCCCTTAATTAAAACTTCTATATGGAGCCAAATTATCCTTCAAAAAGACAAGTGAAACAAATAAAATAAAAATGGAGAGAATTTTTCTATGGGAGACCTGCTGTACAAGAAATACCAAAGGAAGTATTTCAGGTTGAAAAGAAAGGACATTGGATGATAACTTGAATACACACAAAGAAAGGAAGAACACCAGTAAAGGAAATTGCATAGGTAAATACAATAGAATGTAAACAAACTTTTATTCTTTTGTTCTTTTAACTGATTTAGACAATTGCATGAAATAATAATTATAAAACTGTATGGTTGAATTTATGAACATTAATTTCTATGACAACAATATCACAATTGGGGGAGGACAAGGCACTCTATTGGGACAAAATTTCTATACACTATTAAAATTAAGTTAGCAAAAATCTGAAATTGTTTTAAGGTAAGATGCATATTTAATTTCTAGAACAACCACTAAGAAAATAAGTAAAAGAAAACTAGTAAACAACTCACAAAATGAATTAAAATGGTACACTAGAAAATGTCTATCATAAAAGAAGGCAGAAAGAGAGTAACATAGGGACAAAAAGGATATAAGACATACAGAAAACACATAGCAAAATGGCAGCTGTAAATCCAACCATGTCAATAATTATGTTAAATGGAAATGTATTAAGTAGTCCAATCAAAAGGCAGAGATTATCAGGCTGGATTAATAAAAAATGAGTTAACTATATGTTGTCAATGAGACACATTTTAGATTCAAAGATACAAACAGGTTGAAAGTAAAAGGATGGAAAAGATAAACATCTTGCAGACAGTAACAAAAAGACTGCTTAGAATAGTTATATCATGGGCCGGCCTGTGGCTCATTCGGTAGAGTGCGGTGCTGATAACACCAAGGCCGTGGGTTTGGATCCTATATAGGGATGGCCGGTTTGCTCACTGGCTGAGCGTGGTGTGGACAACACCAAGCCAAGGGTTGAGATCCCCTTACCGGTCATCTTTTAAAAAAAAAAAAAAAAGAATAGTTATATCAATATCAGAAAAACTAAGTTAATACAAAAAATATTACTAGAGGCAAAGAAGGACATTTTGTAATGAGAAAACAGTCAATTTATCTGGAAGATGTAACAATTAAAAACAGATATGCACCTAACAACAAAGCCCCAAATATATGAAGCAAAAACTGAGAAAATTGGAAGGGGAAACAGGCAGTACAGTAGTTCCTCCTTGTCTGCAGTTTCATTTTCCATTGTTTCACTTACCCATGCTCAACCACGGTCCAAAAATAGGTGATTACAGTATAATAAGATATTTTAAGAGAGAGAGAGAGAGAGAAACAACACATTCACATAATTTTATTATAGCACATTGTTATAATTGTTCTATTTTATTATTCTGTATTTTTTTAACTTCTTACTGTGGCTAACTTATAAATTAGACTTTATCACAGATATGTGTGTATAGGAAAATACATCATATATATAGGGTTTGGTATTATCCATGGTTTCAGACATCTACTGGGGGTCTTGGAGCATGGATAAGGGAGGACTACCATACAACAATAGTAGTTGAAAACTTCAATATTCCATTCTCAATAATTGACGGAATAACTAGACAGAAAATCAGCAAAAATGCAGAAGGCAAGAAACATGCTATCAACCAACTTGACCTGACTGACTTCTATAGAACACTTGGCCCAACAACAACAGAATACATTGACATTCTTTTCAAGTTAGCATGAGTCATTCTCTAGGTTAGATCATATTCTAGGCTGTAAAACAGTCTTAATAATTTTAAAAAGATTGAAAACATAGAAAGTATGTTCTCAAAACACCATGGAATTAAATTAGGAATTTATTGTTCGAACCAGGACACTTTTAAGAAAGACACAACACTAATAATTATACCAGACAACAGGCATTAATCAAAACTGTCTTGAGCAAATCAGGACATGTGTCCATCCTGCCTTTAGTAGGGAATCCGTTATACATTTTACACAGTTCTTACCCCGTAAATGCTTTAGTCGTCTGCAGTGTGAAACCTGCCTCTAGGCCTTTTGACTTTGCAACACCTCTGTTAGGCCAATTTGAATTGGGTCATTGCAGGAAACATGCAGTTTATTTCCAAGTGAGTTCATCTTAAATTGTATCATGCCTCCTCCCTGTTTTCAAACCATTTTTTTAGATGCAGATTCAGTAAGAATTTCTGATTTTTTGTTAAATACACATGACAAAAGGTGGGTTATGGGAACTTTTAACAAAAAACTTGGCTTTTCCACTTTGTTCCATTCAGCTACTGTCCCTGGCTTGTCCTTGAAAATATTTGGCATTTATAAATGATTATCTATTTATAATATCTACCTGGAGGGGCCGGCCCGGTGGTGCACTGCTACAGTGCGCCGCTTGGGAAGCGCGGCGGCGCTCCCGCCGAGGGTTCGGATCCCACATACAGACCAGTTCCCGCTCACTGGCTGAGCGAGGGGTGGGCGCAGCGCCGAGGGTTGTGATCCCGTTGCCGGTCCCGGTCCGGTGCGGGCGCGACACTGAGGGTTGCAGTCCGTTGCCGGACACAAAAAAAGACAAAAAAATATATATATATATCTACCTGGAAATTCTATGTTTTACTAGAAATGTATACCAAATCTGAAACATCTTAAAATCTTTGTATAATAAATAAGATAAGGGAAAAGAGATATTTTCCACTTTTCCTACCTATTTTGTTTACAGGGGTGACCCGATGGAGCTTGACTGTAAAGAGGGAATTTTGTTAGCAAAAGCATTGTAACCTAAGTATCTGGAAATGAAAGGGACAAAGGGAATGCGAACGTCTAGTCATTCAGAACCATTCCTTCTCCTGATTCCTGAGCGCTATCTGTGAGAGGAAGCACAGGTGAAATGTTTTTATGACCCTCCCAACTCGCAGGTAGAATTAATAGCACACATCATTTGTTTAGTACTTTATGAGTTTGCATACATCAGGGGTAAACTAGAGTAGCTGAATCAGTAGGAGATATACAGATATTGATCATAGGTCTAGATGCATAATTGCTTACCCTGAGTGGGGGCTGACTAGGCATGTCCCAAGCCCACAGTGCAAGTCATCGGGAAGGGGTCATCAGGAGCAGGCTGCAACTCCAAGACTCCACAGGCACAGGCCAAAGCTGTTACCAACAGGTGGGAATCACTTCTTTCTCTTTCTCTGTTTCTGTCTGTGTCCCTCTCCGGAAAGCCTCAGCCCTGCTTTCAAGGCTTTCTAACTGATTAAGACATGTCTACTGAGACTAATCTCCCCAACTTATAGTCACCTGATTAGGGACTTTAATTAGATCTGCAAAATCCCTTCACAACAGCATGTAGATTAGTGTTTGAATAATTGGAGATTATGGCCTTGCCAAGTTGACACATCAAAATACCACCACATGGGCCGGCCCGTGGCTCACTCGGGAGAGTGCGGTGCTGATAACACCAAGGCCACGGGTTCGGAGCCCATATAGGGATGGCCGGTTCGCTCACTGGCTGAGCGTGGTGCTGACAACACCCAGTCAAGGGTTAAGATCCCCTT
>NW_007735756.1:35151-36126 GCF_000696425.1 Galeopterus variegatus | reverse complement strand
CAACACCCAGTCAAGGGTTAAGATCCCCTTACCGGTCATCTTTAAAAAAAAAAAAAAAAAATACCACCACAACCCTCCCCTGTCAATTTGGCACATTTCCTTAAACCATATTTAGTCTCCACATAAAGACAAAAATAAATCATACTTTTGCCTAACATGATACAGCTAACTTACACACAACTAAAAATAAGCTAACACTTTCCCAGAAGAGAACATAAAGTCTTTGGGTGATGTTCACTCTTACCTTTTGATATCTTGTAACCGAAATGCTGAGACATACAATTAACTATTATTAACACATTTTATATTAGATAGGAGGATATAGAGAGAAGAAAACAAAAATATTTGTATGCACACATAAACAAGTTCATAACAAAATAAAGAAGTATTCATAACTATTTCAGTTCTCATTTCTGAAACTGGCCCCCTGGCTGTAGCTGGTATTTATAAGTACCTTCTTCCACTAGTCATTTTATACTTCCTTTACCTCCGCAAACATTTCAACTGATCATTGTTCTTTGCCTAATGGGATGACCCAAAGATGTGTTTCTGAAAGGTATAGGCTATCAGCAGCCCTGCTTGAATTGGGTTGTCAGATTTTTCTGTTGGCTTTAATCACAGGACATGGTCATACTAAGAGATTCCCTAAGCTATCTCCTGTATTTCAGACATACTCTTCCTCACCTCCATGATATAGCAGTGCCCCAGTTCTCACTTGGTAGTCAGGATTAATCACCCCAAAAGTTCATGGAAACATCCATATTAATCCTAGTTTTCCACAAACTTTTTCAAGTACCCTTGTACTAGTTCACTTACCAATATTAAAATTATTGATACACTTATAACGTAGAAATTTCATAAAATAACACTCTGATCACAAGATACTATAAATTAAAAATGAAATTCAGAAAAGCCTCTTCCAACTAGAAATTTAAAATTCTTCTATTAAATAACACAAGGGTGGAAGGGAAATGC